>NC_068938.1:8487519-8702519 GCF_016801865.2 Culex pipiens pallens
GATGGCGCAAAGCATCGAAGAATGACGATTCAAATTTTCGCTGTTCGGTTACATAGGAATGCAAACTTAAAATTGAATTTACAGCCATTATCAACATTTTTACAAAACTTATGCCGGATTCGGATGAGAAAAATTATTTCTAACAATTTGGTGTACAATTTTCCAATTTTTTTTATTTTTCTATGAGAAAACTATAAATTTATAAAAAGATAGTAATTTGGACTATTCGGCAAGAAAGTCTGTCAAAAATCAATAAAAATGGTTGAATATACGTTAACACATCTGTTATCAACTATATAACTGTATATTTCATTGATATATACGGGGAAACTATTTTTTTCGTGTTCCAAAACATGTTTTTTAAAGAAAGAGGTCACAAACTTTTGCGCGCCCAAAAATTGATATTCATTATTTTAAAGCAAAAAATTTTTCTCGTCTTTTGCAACCAGTTTCATTATGATTGATGCAGGGAATCATGAGAAATAAGCGATTTTGTTCTTCAATCCAGCAGAAAGGAATGCGATTTTTGGCAAGTAACCTCATTTTGGCGCCACCTACATTCGAAACACAGTCGCGCTGCAAAACCTCAATAGGACCTTTGAAGTCTTCGACTTATTTAAATTGAAATTTTGTTAAAATGCTTTAAAATTAAATTTCAAAAAGCTTTTTAATCTTTTTGATCTGAGATAAAATCCAACAGCTTCACCAGACTCCTCTCAAAATAAAAAAAAATCTCAATTATTATTCCTCCGAGCGCCACTTCATTAAATCAGAAAAACATTCCCATTTTCGGGTGAGCTCTGCGAGGACATAAACCGAACCCAAATCGAGCCGCCGCCGAGGAGGCCATTAAAAAGTGTCACCGCCAAAATAATACCGCCTCTTAATAATTATTGAAATTAAATGACCTGGCTTCTGATGTTGTTGTTGGTGGCCACAAACAAAGCACCCTCCCCTAAAGAAGCGTTTCAACTTTGGAGGGCGGTGTGCAATTAAAAACGTGCAACAATTTTCAAAGTGTCAGCAGCACGGCTTTTTTCGTTGCGATTTTTTTTTGGTTTGGCTCTTAACGGACACTTGATATTTGCATTTTATGCGTACTGCGTGGTGTGTACTTTTGTTCGATTGTGGATCTTTTTAATTTGCGAAAAGTGTCAGACTTGTTCAAAAGTATTTTTTTTATAACTCTAAAATTTGTTATTGAATTTCTTCATTAGATTTTTATTTAATCGTGCTATCCATCAGTAGATGGCGTGATAGCAGATCTTCAAACTTGTGTGCAAGTTCAAAATCTTACAACTTATTCTTGACTTGTAACGAAAGGTTGAACTTGCACGCAAGTCTGGAGACCTGCTATTGCGCCATCTAGTAACAAATAGCAGGATTTACTCAAAATCTAAATTTAGAAAACAACATTACTAATTTATTTAAAAAAAAACTATTTGGAATAATTTTAAGTGAATTTCAACCCTTTTATTTTCAAAAAACCACGTATTGCTCGCAAAGCACAATCACCGCGGGCATGAAAAATGACACATTTGCAAATAATAACGTTTAGCAAAAAAAAAAAAAAAACTGCTGATAAGATCGTTTCGCGCGTGCTTCTTCGGTGTGTCGACGGCAAAATAAAAAGACGCATGGTGCATTATGACAATTTGACACGGTCGTTGGCGGCGGCGACCATTTTTGCGGTCTTTGACGAATCTGGCAATCGAATTGTCGCGTGCAGTTGACGATTCCGATCACGTTTCACCTGCCAATGGCCGTTCGGTTGGAAATTTGCGCGCGAGCGCGCCTTTTTGTTTCGTCACTTTTTGTGAGCAGTGTGTGATCGATAATATTTAAAAAAGAAAAAAAATGTATATTTGAACAATTTTCAAAAAATTTCAAGATTTTTTCGCAATTTTAAATAACTCTAAATTAATGTTTTTCAAAAAATAATAACATATCCCTTTTTGAAATGTTACCACCCAATTTTTTGAGACGAAACACCGGAAAATTCGATGTTTGCAGACGACAATCGAGCACTTGGCTTGCTGCTGTTGCTGCAGTGAAATCAGCATATGTCGCCACTTTTTATTGCTGTCAAAATTGTTTTGTCACACCTTTTGGAAGTTCCCCGGTCTTTTCGTCTCGCTGTACGTTTTTTTTTGCAGGCATTCAGAGTTCAAATGACTGATTATGGTTTTTTGGTAAGAAAATCGCCTGTTCAGACTGATTTCATGTCAATCAAGCTAGTCACCACTAGATGGCGCATCGTTAGGTCATCAAACATGCATGCAATAATCGCATGCATTTCAAATCGCAATCTGAACAACCATGCCGTCGCTCAAGATTAGGTATCCAACAACATTCAAGCTCACAATTTCCATAATGAAAAGCACATTTTCCTCCTCGACGCGACATTAGCATGATCTTGTCTGCTCTCGTCTACTCTACTCTTCAGCCCATGTTGTGTGTCACCCTTGCCCAGATAACGAACTGCATCCATATAAAACGGTGCATTACACAACGCTCTCAGCAAGCAGATGCTAATGGCGAAAAAAAAACAATAATGTATGTAAAATTAAAAAATGGAGAGTTGCAAAATTTGAAAGTCAATTTTTTAATGTTTCATATTGCCACACTACATTCTTGCGCGGCAGCAGCTTCTTTCCTTCCTGGTGACTCCCGGAAAAGTTTCTCATTTTTTTTAAGGTTAAAAAGTCGTCCAGAATGGGTCAAACTGCACCGTCGTGGCGGATGCCAACCAACTGCCACATAAGAGGTTCTGTTCCATATTAATGCGGAATAATAATTTCCCCCCTTCCTGGCTGCATACATTCAGGCGCAACGAGTTGAATTGAAAACGTGACCTAGCTTCCTCGCAGAGGAAGTCTGGATGGAGGACAGAGAAATTAAAATTAGACCACGGAAATTATGTGACATCCGCGCGCGTGAAATGTCCTGCCCTCTTATTTCAGTGGGGGCAGGTAATTACAACTTTTTTTCGTGTTGTGGTTAGGGAGAGGAGGGAAGAAATTATGGGTTGAAATTTTGGGGCTTTTTCTGCCCCTCTGGGCCATCTGTTTATAATTCTGCTCAAAAATCACGTAATTTTCTCGGTGGTATTTAAGGTTAAGTTGGAATAGTTGCTAAAAGAAGGAAAATCAGGGGTGGTTATAAATGAGAATTAAGATACCTAATTCTATTTAAAAAAAATACGGTTTTGCTAGTCGTCAAAAGATGGCGCAACTTCAAATGTCAACAATTGCATGCAAGTTATGAAATGTTGTGTGGAAGCTATAGATGTATCTATTTGACACTAGGTGTCGCTTTTCAAAATTTGCTGTCATAATGACTGAATACAGTATCAAAAACAGTATCATAAATAGCTTGAAAGTTTTTCGAAATAACAAAAACCATTTTTTCGTTAATCGACTTTCCTTGTAATTTCTGTATGTTGAGAGAGAAACTTTTTGCTTAATGTTGTGTCTTTACAATGTTTAGAATTGATTCGTACCTTCAAGTAAAAAATATTTTTTTTGAAAATTACATTTTGTGTTTCACTAACTACAATTTGTTGATTATGAGATTTTTCAATCAATTTTTGAAGACGAAAGAAAAAACCTTTTGCACTACAGTTCATAATAGTGCAAAATCTAAATACAAAGTCATATTTTTTTTATTTGTTTTTAGGAACTGTTTTTGAAAATTTATTTTACACATTTTTTTGAAAAATTCAAACAGTTGGCAAATGCTTACAAAAAAAAGTCTGTGGAATAAATAATTTCAAGGAATTAGCATTTTTCATGTCGATCTCAATTTCCAAAAATATTAGTATATTTTTTTTAAATTTGGTCTGTAATTTGAAAAAAAATGCAAAAATGTATTATTTTTTTTGGAACCTTGATTTATTATTTCTAAAAATAATTCAATTCCATAACAAAGTTTAAACATTTCTATGAATTGATAAGAGGGTTCAAAAGGGTTTTGTAGTATAATTTCATTTCTCAAGTTTCGTAATTTTTGGTGAAATTACGATCGATTTTAAAACATTTATCTAAAAAATAAAATAAGATGCTGGTATTTTTTCTTTAAATAAAGACAAAAAAAAAAATATAATAGGCTGAAAAAGGTACATTTAATTATAGAAATAATTTTCAAAGTCAAGTAAATATTCCCTGGGCCTTGTAAAGTCAAGGGGCATGATTTGATCCTAGTGCATTAGTTAAAATTTGGGTATAAATTCTTTTTTATAAGCACTATGGACACCACTTCATGCTACGAGAACTCGCTTTGTAGCAGCCCCAGGGCTTAAGCGTTGACCGATAAGCTGTCTTCGTGAACTAGGTAGTTCTCCGATAGTGAAAATATCACAATTGCACAAGACACCGCTGCTTCTGTGACTTTTTCACTATCACAATGTGGGATTTAGGTGGGACTTCAGGATAGTACAATTGATTTGTTGCTTAGCACTAGCATTTAAAATAAATCTGTATCTTTTCCAAATCTATTTGATGTTAAATTTAGTTGCAATTGTTAAGTTAGAGTAATGCTGTCAATAAACTTTGATTGATGTAGAATACTAGGCATTCTTTTATGTCAAATTGTCCATAGAGTCTCGATCAATCAATAATGTAATGATATCGGACAAAATTCGTTGATCTGTTGAACTAACGGTTTTCGGATTATGGTTGTATTGACCATTGTTGCGAATCGAGGAACTACGGATCTTTTGACGTAAATGATCATTTCTTTTTAAAATCGCGATTTCTATCCTATTTGTACATTAGTTCAAAAATTTTTATTGTTTTTTTTTTATAGAAGTAGTACTGCAACAGTTAAAGGAACGTTTAGTTTTGAACATTAAGTTTAGAGGATTTTAGATTAAAATTTGGATTTTCAATCCAAAGTAGTTAGCAAATGAATATTTGGACTTAAATGAATAATTGAATAAGTTGGACTTATGAATAACACACAACTGTGCATTTATTCTAGAGTCAGATCCATACAGCGTCAGTGTTTATTTGGTCGAAGTGTACTAATTCATTGGCAGATCTGATTCTAGTTGTAATGTACGACAAGACTTCTGACGGACGTGACAGGACGAGGGCCCAGTTTAGAGGTTTCAACATCAACGATGTGCGGCTGGACCACCCTCCCAAAAAAAAAAAAAAAAAAAAAAATTTTCAAAGTCAAGTAAATATTCAGAAAAAATATTGATTCACTTCTTTGGGCTTTTGATGGAATTACAGTAGACTTCTGGAGTTTACTTAAAAGGTCCAAAAACAAAATTATCATTTTTGTTTTGAGTACTTTTGAATTTGGTCGGTTTCAAAAGCATCCAAAAATTAAAAAATACAAATGTTGTTCATAAGACCAAGAAAAAAAAAACTCCAGACTTGATTTGGAAAACGATCCAAAATTGTATGGTGGCAAATAGATACAATCTTTGGATTTCAAACAAAAAAGTATAACTTGCATACAATTATTTAATGAAGTAACTACGCCATCTGTTGGTGAGTAGAAATAAATAATTATTCCAACTAATTTCAATGGTTTTAGAAAAAAAAGTGATAAAGTGTTAATATTTTTTAATGAGTAAAAATTAAAAATTGAAATATGATTATTTCAAATCACTCGCAATAAAAAAAATAAAATTTGAGAAATTTTAGAGTTAGAACGAACAATTGAATACAATTTAATACTAATATTCAATACCCCTGTGAGCATCTCTCCCTTCCAATAAAGCATAGTACAGCCGAAAAAGCTACAACTTTTAAACCCCCAAAAACCGCCCACGTGCCCGGTGTATGAAATATTACGACTAATGTCACAGCCAGGAATTTTAATTTTTCACCGCCGAAACGACATCGTCCCATAACTTCCCCGTTTTTGCCAATTCCAGAAACTACCAACCCGACTTCTGGCCGGGAAAAAAGTTGTTTCCTCCCATTTCCGACCAGAGTTGGGCCTCGACGGCTTTTCATGACGAATTAGGAATGTAACGTTTCATGAATTGGGCAAAGTTGGAAAACTCTATTTTTACTACCCGTTCTCGGGTCGTAATCCGCGCGGGAAAGCCTTTACTGCTCACTTCGACGACGACTACGACTGCGATGAACATTTTCAATCAAGGTTTCTGGCCAAAGTTGCGCGGGAGGCCACATGTGGCCCACTATTTTACTGTTCTGGGTTTGGGAAAGGATTTGTGTTCTTTTGATGATGAAAGGGTCGCCTAGCGGCGACTAGATGTAGCTTGTAACTTTTATACAAGTTTTCATCACTTGCATGCAATTGTTGATAGGTGGAACTACGCCATCTTTCGGCAAGTAGAAAAATCTTTAATTTTTTTTCATTTAAAGCGATTTTAAGTGAATTGATACAGATTTTCAATCCTTCCGCAACCAGAGGAAAAGTTGGGAAATAATTTCACCATGTTGCGAAAGCTTGCCTGCTGAGTAAAATCCCACCCGGCTTGAAAAGTGCAGTCATAACCGGAGTTCGTCGGGTTGACTTTGAAAGTTGGTTGGAGCGAGAGGCAGTCGCAGCTCTTCAGGTGGGGCTCAGCCGCGAAACAAATCGAAACAACAACTAGTCCTACTAGCAAAAAAGAGGGCTTCGACAAAAATATTTCTGGATTACTTTTTTTTTTCGATGTCGAACGATGCACTTTTGCACTCTCGTCGCGGTTGAATGTGCTTTTTAAGGGTGGAGGGGGCCTTTTGGTTGAATTGGGAATACTGACGGGAGTTTTAAGGTTCGACAAATATATATTTCAATTTTGGTTCGAGAGGAGGGACATTTTTGGACGAAAATACTTCTTTTTTTGTTAACTCCGCGCTAAACTGTTTAGCTCGCGCTGTCATGAAGTGCTTGATCTAAAGCTGGTGATTTTTTGAACTGTGGCAAAATTCAATTAGTTGAACCGTTGATCGATTTTTGAAACAAAATGTAGTTTGCTTTTGTTTGGAATGACTTGATAAAGAAAAGAACGATTTTTTGAGGATTTAAGAGATTTTAGAAAACAAGATTTATCGCTAGTGTCACCTGGTGGTGAATGGATGAAATTCCAAGATTGCAAGCAATAAAGCTCATCTTGCATACGATTAGAGTATGATGAAACGACGTCATCTTTTGGTGAGTAGAAGAAATGTATTATTTCTTGAAAGATATTTATTTTTTTTAAGGAATTTTGCTGCACTACAGTTCAAAAATGTTGTATTAAAGTGCCTGAGTGTTAAATATAAAATACTAGATACCTTTTGGCTTGATTTCATCCCCTTTAATGCTTTTTCTGACCAATACATCAAATAGAGATTAATATATTCGCATCTGTTGATCTGTAAATACCCTCATTAAACTCATCAGATCAGCCTCATCAAAAATCGCACTGCTGGCGCGTGCCAAAACAAATGGCACCCATCATCGTCAGCAGCAGCGCCATCCGTCAGAATCCGTTCCAACCCCCAACCGTACTCCGTAGACTAACTTTCAATTAACCCGGCAGCTGTTAATCCTCCATTATTAAACAATCATCATAATCAGATTATTGTTGTCACAGCTGCTGATTCTGCTCTCTTCTTCTCTCGAGCTGCAGCATCGGCCAACTAGAAGTGTGTCCTTCTCGGCAGCGCGGACGGTCCGAACCCGGGCACAGGATTACGGACCCCGGGCGTTGAGTACACAGCAGCAGCACCACCAGCTTCTGAAGAAATAATTGAATGAAGTTGACATAACTTAAACATTCTCTGGCTGGCTCTTCTTTTATTTCTTGGCTTGTCCTCTTTGCTGCCACCCCGTAGATCATATCGCAACACTGTGGTTGAGCAACTCCGGGTGTGGACTAAAGTGCTTGATGGGCGGGTATCGGATTTTCTTCGGAATTTAACCACTAGACCAATAGGAAGTTTCGCTACGACTCTGTCGAGGGAAAACAGGACGAAAACGTTGATTTAGTAATCCACTTTGCGGAAATTTCAAGCTTTCTACAAGTGAAAACCAACCTCATGACATCCTTGCTCAGAAGGCACGTCGTTGAACATTATCACATTTAAAAATAAATTGGAGGGTCAAGTAGTAGCATACTTTATTTGAACTTTATTGAATTTTACAGTCCACCTCATAGCATCGTTGCTTGGGAGGCACGTCGTCGAAAATTGCAAAATTCAAACTATAAACGATTGGCGAGGAAGGAGTTTCCTTGGAACATTGCATACAATTTAATATCTGTACGTTTCAGTTTTGCACTCAATGTTGCATACAAATGCAAGCAATCTATTTTTGTTGCATGCAAGTTTGCACTTAATTTGAAATACTGCGTTTTTGTACTATTTTGAGCATTTCAGTGATTATGTTTCAACAATTCTAATTTTAGAATTCTTGATACTATTCCCCAAACAAGAAAGATAACCTCAAACTGTACACTGACTGCTAAATTATGAGCCACAATGGTCTACTGAACAGTTTACTCTCAACGATCTTTTTTCGGAGGTTCTCCTAAAGCCACTTTCCAGTGGCGCGTTTTTCCCCAAAGGAGGCAGATTTTTTTTTCTCTATTTTGAAGCAGGAGGGCAGCATCATCAACAAACAACAGCTTGCGCTGCATAATTTAACCATTATGAAATTTATTTGATTTTTCCCTCGAGGATGAAGACCCGCTGGTGGGGTCACACCCCCCACCGAAGGGGTCTAATCTTCTCCGCGTAGAGCGATTCTAGCGAGGCGACGGGGGACCACTTTTCGTGGTTTCACTGGAGTCACTGGATAAGACTCGTTTTTTTTTTCTTCTCTTTTTGAAATTTGCATATGAAAAAATGCTCACACGCGCGCTTCGAGAAAATGAAGTTGTCCTTTTTCGGCGGAGCAAAAAAAGAAAAAAAAAAGAAGAAAGAGAAAATTGAAAGGCACTCGCGAATTTTCCCACTTTCTCGCGAGGGGTTGAATTGAAACGTTTCGTCCTTCCCTCCCAAAAGAGTGCCAAAATATTCTAAATAATTTGCCGTTTGAATATTTATACGCGGAGTGCAAAAGGAAGATGACATCGTTTCGGGATGATCGTTTCGAGCGAGAGAGAAAAAAAGAGGTGGTCGTTTGGTTTAGCAAAAGTACCTTAAAGTTTAGGAACTGGCTAGGAAAGTTTGTTTGCTTCAAAATTTGGAGAAAATACAAAAATTCTGTTTAAAACGAAGAAATTTTTCTACTTGTCACAAGATGGCAGGCGGCCACAACTTCCAAATTTCGTGCAAGTTGAGTTTTTGTATCATGCATTGTTAACAGGGATGCCAGATACACAGATTTGTCTGTGTTTCACAGACATTTGAGCTCGTGTCAGACATTTTTTGAGGTGCACAGACTTTTTAAAAACTTCATTAAATTGTTATTTTGTAAAAATATCAATCGAAAATTATTTCGTCAGTCTTCAAATGCTTAAAAACACATTTTTTGATGGATTTCTATGACTGTAAATTGATATATTTGAATTTTAGACAAAGGCACAGACATACATAGACTTTTTCACAGACATTTTAAAAAATCATGTGGCATCCCTGATTGTTAATACAAATTGTATGCAAATTGACAAAAGTTAAATTTATTCTATTTACCACTAGATGTCAGGTTTCATATATTACGATGTTGAATGCAAGTCTCTCTAACTTTAACATTGATCATTTTCTTCTTGAATTCATGTTATAATTCACACGTTATTCGCTATTCGTCACTAGATGGCTATTTTTTTCAGTGAATGTAGAATTATTATTATTATTATTGCATTTCGACAAGATTTCGTCAGTCAGACCAAGTATTTTTTTCCAATTATTTTTTTTTTCGTTAAATATTACTTAACGTACAGATTTGCTGAGTTGGTCACATTTTGTATTTAGTTTTTTATAAATTTATAATTTGCTTGCTGTCAGTTTCTAACCAATCCAAAAGTAAACAATTATGTTTGTTTTGAAAAGAGAGACAACGATTTTTTGAAGGAAACTAAAAGTTTCACGAACCTTACTGAAACTATGAGCATTAGATAAACAATTGGCATTCATAAGTTAAACGACATGCGACATCTAGTGTTAAATAGTAGAACAGAGCGAAGAATGTCGATTGAAATTTCCGCCCTTTGAGGTTATGTATGCGAATTCTGTTTTGTTAAATTCCAGCGTTCTAAACAACTTTTGAGCAAAAATTCGAGCTGATACTTTGTTAACCTTTAATGCTCTATCATTTTAAACAATATTTTTTTTTCAAAATATTTTTTTTCCAAAATCTTTTTTGTTGCGTTAGTTTAAAGAGGGCATAAAGTTTACAATCGTACTACTTTAATCGCGAATTTAATTCAGCGGGAGAAGTTCCATGAAAAGCACTTAATTCAGTTTCAGATACAAAATCTTGTCGAGCTGTTTTAGTTTCGCTACTGGCCACTAGATGTCAGGGCGTTGCAATAATTGTATTGTGTGCAAGTTAAATGTTCCAACTGATGTCAAAAGACGTCATTTGGCATCATTATTAATTAATTTAAAAAAATGGGGACGTAAATGTAAATTTCTGATATTTCCAACAACTTTCCCAAAATACGTTTTTTTTTTTTTCAATTTTTTTGATTAGGTTTAGAGAGGACTAAAATAGACATCTTTTGGCTACAGTGCTTTATGGGAATAAATCTGGTTTGGGAGATATGATTTGTTGAAAAATTGTGTTTTTTTTTCAAAATGACCGAAAAATGGTTTTTTCTAATTTTAAAATCGAACAGAGATAATTATTTTATTTTTTTCGAAAAGGCCTGAATACGTATATTTTGTTTAATGTTTAAAACCGAATCAAATTTGCAATCGAAAAGTACTCTAACATTGATTTGCATAAATGTATCGTTCTCAAGTTTTAATCACTTTTGGGTATATCTCATCAATTTTTGTTATTCGTTGTTTATGTATTTCAAAAATATTTCTGAACATCTGAAAAAATATTTTTGAAAGGCTCAGAAAATCCTAAAATTTTCTCTCTAGAACTCAAACAAGGGAACTATTTATCCGATTTAAAAAAAAAATCCTTATTTTATAGTTTAAACCAAATCATACATTTTTTGAACTAGTTTTACTGAAAAATATTGAAAATTACTCAAAAGTTTATTTTTTTTAAACATTGAAAATCGAATTAATAGTTTCCGAGATATCGTCAGATGGAAATTACAGGGTAATAATTTTCATCGATTTGAATTTTATTGTGAGGCTGTATCTCTGAATCTAAAATTCAAATTGAAGGAAATTTTCTCAGCTTTCCAAAAAAAATATTCAGGGCTGCTTTTCTTTTAAGAAATATTCATAAAATGTTCAACAAAAAAGGAAAGAAATCTTAAATGTAACCTTCAAGTAGCTATAATTTTAAAATAGTACATTTTATCAAAAAAAAAAAAAAAAATGTGTGGTATTTTACGATTTTAAATTTAAATTTGCTTTAAAAATGACTTTACTGTTTTTTTTCAGGTTTTTGGTATAGCTCAGAAGATGTCTTTTTCAGTCGCCTGAAACATATCAAAAAATCTAGAAAATAAAAAAAAACGTATTTTAGGAATTTAACTTTGAGTGGTAATTTTTTTTTTCTGTTCACCACTAGATGTCTGGTTTCATAAATTACGATATTGTATGCAAGTCTTTAGTTTCTTCTTGAATACAAGTTATAATTTAAACTTTTCTAGCTATCTGTCACTAGATGGCTAATTTTCTTTCAGTGAATGTAGAATTATTTTCTTTCATGGATTATTAAAAGAGCAAATTTGCTATCAAAAAATCACATTCAAATGAATAAAGAACTCCTCAAAACCAACAATTAAACCTTCCCTCGAGAATCGAGGGACCCCTCGCGAACTCAAGTGAGTTTTCCCGGAAGCAAACTCACACCAAAATTCTAGGATAGGGGGAAAACCGAGAGTATGTTTGCTGTTTGGCCATTTATTGCGCCATTGTGTCAAATGTGTTGCCTCCCGGGAGATAAACAACCGTGCAGTAGCAAACAATCCTCCCTTCGTTGGACCCCTCGTCGTTGCCTTTTTGGCTAGAACTCGTTCGTTTTGGCAAACACACTAGAGGCTGCATTCAGGCGTAATCGTAGAGCTTGGACTAGAGGAAGGAAGAGGGCGGGACGAGATGGGTGTGTGTGTGTGTTTTAACAAATCATTATCGTTATGATAACGAATCGAAAAGCCTCCGGTTTCTGCACAAACACACACAAGTTTGCATAAAAGCTTTCCAGAAGGCCGGACTCGGTGAATGTGCTAACTCTCCGACCAGCTTTTGATATAATTGATACCGTGTTTTGCGTGAGTGTATGTGTTGGGTTTGATATTCAATGCTGTTGCACTCCCTAATTATCGCCTACGTACTTTGTACGTACGTAAGCCATCATTATTCCCGGCACAACAATAGTCGAGTTGTGCATCCCCCTGGTTTGGCCCCAATCCGGATCAGCTCAGATCGGATGATTTACAACAATCCCGCTGGAGGCTGCCGTTGCAACGCGAGCTTTGTGTTCCGGCAGTTACCATGGCAGTGTTGCCAGCACCAACAGAGAGAGCTTATTATCTAACTAAACAAGAGCAGCCAACGCGTGCACACGTGTGCAACTCATTTTCCCGGAACAAGCTCTTTTTATTCCTGCGAGCTTACACGACGACGATGCACCAGCAATTCATAAGGATCAAATGAACCCCGCTCTCGTATGAATGCCAGCGCCAGAACGCATCAGACAACTTTCCAGCCCAATTCCCCCCTAGAACGTTATCGATGGATCTCCGGATCGGGAAACAGGATGGTTTACCTTTCCCTCTGGGCACTTGGTTCGTCTGCAGCAGCCTCGTAAACAACTAAATAAAGTATTGGCTGGCCGGGAGGCATCCGTCTGCTTGTAAATCATGACGGCACAGTGAAAAAGGCGGCTCAAATACGATCAAAAGGTGAATTGCTGCTAGTCGCCACTAGATGGCATGTTTCAATAATTGTGATATCGCATGCAAGTTTGCTTTTTATTGCATTCAATTTGAAATCTGTTGGTTACGCTATCCGCTACTAGATGGCTCTATTTCTAACATTTTAAAGCTGATTTTTAAGGAGACTTTTTTGAACTGTGCCCAATAAGCCCACGTTCAGGATTGCCATTTCCGTCGAAAAACGCCCACCGGCCTCGCCTTCTATTTATGTTTGCAACTGGCAGTATGTACTTTTAGTACCTCCTCTACCTCTATCTGTAAAGAGTTGCGAGCTCGTTAGAGATGGGGAGCCTTCCCGATGATGCATGATTTAGAACGTAACAACCTGCCAGCTGAAGAATACAGCTACTGTGGGTTGGTTTTGTGCGCAACACTGACACCGATTTTGGTTTGCTTTGGATTGCGGTGGGACTGCTGGAGTGGAATTGTGTGGGTTCTTTACATTTCAAATGGGTTTACCTTAATTAGTCGAAAGGATCTTTGTTTTAAATTGGTCAGCTGAATTTTGAACTCATTGAAAGCCAATAACACTAATGACATCTGGCGGTGAGAAGCATCAACTTGCAACTTGAAAGCAATATCTAAACTCGAATGCAATTTTTGACCAGCGACACTATGCCATCTAGTGTTTAGTAGCAGAAATTTCGGAAAATTTTTCAAAATCTAGAAAGAAGAAAGGGGCTACGTATCCTGTGCTTGTGCTCGTTATTTATTGCTCCAACTCCAAATTTAATGCACAATATTTGAATGTTTCATTCAGAACGAAAAATTCCATTCCACTCACCACTCAACTCCACAAAAGTTATTCCGGAGTTCACAACGTCAACTTCCCCAACTCCACAAACCAAAAAAAAAAGGCATTGTCCTCCCCCTCAAAAACACAGAAAACACACACTAGTTTGGGGAACCTCCCCCCAACAACTCATAGCTTCGAAATCGGGAGATTGGTTCGTCGAGTGTCTTTTTGGAGAGAGCAACTGCGAACAAAAGCGCGTAAACATACTTTTCACAACACCCACCCCGGAAGACTCGACTCTGCCTCTGTAGACTCGAGTGCGATGTCAAGAGATGCTGCAACATGGTCCTGGTTTGATGGGTACAGCGAAAAAAAATTTTTTTTTTGTTTTATTTTGAAGGATTTTTAAGAACTACTTGATAAAATATATGTAATCTTAACATTTGGATTTTTGAATTTGCAAAATAATTTTTAAAAACTAACGATGAATTTTCAAACTTGATTCACAGAACAAAGGACAGAAAAAAAACTGAAAAACTAGTTTGTAGAGGCATCTAGCCAGTAATAGATGTCACAAATATATGCAACACTTTAATTCGCGATTAAAAGCTTCATAATTCTGTCAGATGGCGCAAAGCATCGAAGAATGACGATTCAAATTTTCGCTGTTCGGTTACATAGGAATGCAAACTTAAAATCGAATTTACCACTCTTAGAACAACTTTTGAGAAAAAAATCAAGCAGTACAAGTGTAAACTTTATGCCCTCTATAAATTAACGCAATAAATAAGATTTTGAAAAAAAAAAAAATTGTTTGAAATGACAGAGCATCAAAAGTTAACGAAGTATCAGCTCGAATTTTTCCTCAAAAGTTGTTTTGAACGCTGGAATTTAACAAAACAGAATTCGCATACATAACCTCAAAGGGCGGAAATTTCAATCGACATTCTTCGCTCTGTTCTGCTACTCAACACTAGGTGTCGCATGTCGTTTGACTTTTGAACGCCAATAAAATTATAAAAATAAAATAAGAAAAATATAGGTTAAATTAATTTATAAAATAATTTAAACATTTGGAATTTTAAAAATATTTGGCAAAATATTTAAAAAAAAATAGCGATACATTTTCCAAATTTGATTCAAAGAACACAAAATGACAAAGACAACTGAAAAACTAGTTGGCAGAGGCATCTAGCGACTAATAGATGCCACAAATTGGACAAATTGGAAGTAATACTAGAATGAAATTATGAATTACTTGCACCATAAAAAATCTACCGTCGAATTTGTCATAAAAGTTCAAATAAAAAAATATAGGTAGAACAATTTAAACATTTGGATTTATAAATTAGCAAAATATAAAGAAATTATCGATAAATTTTCAAAATATAATTTACAGAACAAAAAAGTTAGGAAGACAACTGAAAAACTCGTTTGCAGAGGCATCTAGCGATTAATAGAAACCAAGAAACTATAAAAAGACAAATTGAATGCAATACTTGTATGCAATATATGATTTATTGTACCATGCCATCTATCGCCGAGGGGTGCGGGACATTTCGCCGAATGTCGTTTCGCCGACGGTCATTTCGCCGAAGGTCATTTCGCCGAATGTCGTTTCGCCGCATGGGACGTTTCGCCGAATGGGACGTTTCGCCGAATTGACAAATAATCGTAAAATAAATATATAAAATGGACACAAATTGTATTAAAATATTTTGAAAAAGTAAAATGTCCCTAAAAGGTGATTTTGCAATCTTTAAAAAAAATGGTTTCTTAGTATGTTATTTTTATAAGTTTATGCATTATAACATGCATAAACAATCGCTTAAAAAATAGTCTAGTTGAAAAAAATTGTGCGAGTTTTTGCCATTAATTAAATACAGCAAACAATTTTAAATCATTTCTGTGAGTTTTTGCATTCTTGTTTTAATATATCATTTGAATTTGAATGTGAGTTTTTGCGTTCTGTTAACCATGAGCAGTTCTTTTAATTTTCTGCTTATAATTTTGATAAATTTCTGTTAGTTTTTGCATTCTTTGTTTTTTAAGCATATAATTTTTGTAAGTTTTTGTATTCTTTCCAACATGAGGAGTTCTTTTGATTTTCAGCATAACATTTTGAAAAAATGCCGGTAGTTTTTGCATTCTTTGTTTACTGAGCATATTTTTTAAATTATTTCTGAGAGTTTTTGCATTCTTTTATTTTCTGCTTATAATTTTGATTATTTCTGTTTGTTTTTGCATTCTTTGTTTTTTAAGCAAATTATTTGTATAATTTTTGTGAGTTTTTGCATTCTTTCAAACATGAGCAGTTCTTTTGATTTTTTGCATAATATTTTGGAATTTTTTTGTTAGTTTTTGCATTCTTTGTATTTAAGCATATTTTTTTTTAATTATTTCTGTGAGTTTTTGCATTCTTTCAAACATGAGCAGTTCTTTTAATTGGCTGCTTATTATTTAGATTATTTCTGTTTGTTTTTGCATTCTTTGTTTTTCAAGCAATTTATTTGTATAATTTTTGGGAGTTTTTGCATTCTTTCAAACATGAGCAGTTCTTTTGGTTTTCAGCACAACATTTTGCAAAATTGCTGTTAGTTTTTGCATTCTATATTTTTGGTATATTTTTCAATTATTTCGGTGAGTTTATGTATATTTAGTTTTTTAAGCATATTATTTCTATAATTTTTGTTAGGTTTTGCAATCTTTCAAACATGAGCAGTTTTTTTTTTATTTTTAGCATAGCATTTAGAAAAATTTCTGATAGTTTTTGCATTCTTCATTTTTTAAGCAAATTATTTGTATTATTTCTGTGAGTTTTTGCATTCTTTGAAACATGAGACGTTCTTAACTTTTTAAATTATTATATTATTATCTTGCCACTCCTTCTCAAGTTTGCATGAGTGAATTATTGTGGTTTTTGAAATAAATCGAAATAACAGCGCGAGTGTTTTTCATCTCGCGAAGCAATTTTCTGTTGTTTCTTTTCTGAGTGTACCTCAAATGTCACACGCGAAACCAAAACAAAATTTCGCCGCGGCACCAAACTGAAAAGTCGCCAGTTGAGCTGCGACAAGACTCGCGCCGCGTCTT
Organism: Culex pipiens pallens; assembly: GCF_016801865.2. Lineage (NCBI taxonomy): Eukaryota > Metazoa > Arthropoda > Insecta > Diptera > Culicidae > Culex > Culex pipiens. The sequence goes on from NC_068938.1 coordinate 8,504,310, forward strand.
ACACGGAGCATGGAATCGATCACAAAAATCTACCGGAAATCGTTCTGTGAGCGTGGATTCGATCATCCGGATGGACCATTTCATGATGTCTAGCTTGGAGAGTACAATTACGGCGCTTTTGATTTTCAAATTGGTGGCTGGGTCTTCCCATTTTGACGCTATAGAGCTTATTCAATCGACACCCGCAACATCCCGCATCGGCAAAACTCTCCCGGTGAGAGGACACAACGGACCGGATTCAGGTCCCTCGACAATCAGGCCACTTATTTTTGTTTTATTCAGACGGTAATCGATCCGTAATCAGCAACTTAACCAAGACTTTTTCCCTTTTGCGTCTTTTCCTGGAGCTGGAAACTGACTGAACTTCATAAATTACCCCAAATGAAACAGTTCTAGTGGTAGTAGAACTAAAAACCAAGATTTCAAACAATAATTTAATCTAAAGCATTCCATTTCCTTGGCAGACCAGAAAAGATCAGCCACGTTTTTCTCATCATCCAAAGCCGTCAAAACAAAAAAGCAAACACACTGATTCAAAATCACTTAAACATGCTTGACAGATATTTCGCGACAGAAAATCGTCGCGAGAGTTAAACTTGCTCAATTCGGTTTAGTGCCGCGGCGACAATACAAGATGGCACTGCAGCGAACAAATAGCATAAATTATACAAAAAAGTTAATTTTTATTCAATTCGGCGAAACGTCCATTCGGCGAAATGACTTTCGGCGAAACGTACCATTCGGCGAAACGACATTCGGCGAAATGACCGTCGGCGAAACGACATTCGGCGAAACGTACCAGATCCATCGCCGAGTAGCGAATATCTCAAAAAAATTAAAATATCACAATAGGGATTATGCAGCAAAGCTTAAAGACACATGTCGCCACCTATGAACAAATAGCGTAAACCTATGATTTTTGGAAAAAATGTGTTTTTTCCTTCATAATCAACATTTTTATAAAACTTATGTCGGATTCGGATGAGAAATATTATTTCCAACAATTTGGTGTACAACTTTCCAATATTTGTTTGATTTTTCTATGAGAAAACTGTAAATTTAGAAAAAGAAAGTAATTTGGAGTATTTGGCAAAAAAGGCAACACATCTGTTATCAACTATATAAAAGTTTATTTCATTGATATATACGGGGAAACTATTTTTTCGTGTTCTAAAACATGTTTTTTAAAGAAAAAGGTCACAAATTTTTGCGCGCCCAAAAAATGATGTTCATTATTTTAAAGCAAAAAATTTTTCTCGTCTTTTGCAACCAGTTTCATTAAGATTGATGCAGGGAACCATGAGAAATAAGCGATTTTGTTCTTCAATCCAGCAGAAAGGAATACGATTTTAGACAAGTAACCTCATTTTGGCGCCACCTACATTTGAAACACAGGCGCGCTGCAAAACCTCAATCAATTCTAATCATTTAGTTCGCAAAACAACAAAATTTCGAGATTCACTTCAAATTGTTCAAATTTGAAATAAATTTAAATTTTTTGTTCACATTTTTAAAATAAATTTTCGTCAAATTTTCCATCGGTGCCGCTCCATATTGATATTAGAATTTGGCGGCGACGAGGGTGGCATTCTGCTGCTGGAGTGCCCTTGCGGAAGTATTCGCAAACAATGCCAGAATGATATGTGTGTACATCGTCGATGCAGTGTTGCGAGCGAAATGTGAAGTACTAGTAGCAAAATGGGGAGAGTTGGGTGGGGGAGGAAAATTCCAAACAAATGCCAAACAATGTAGGGAAAATATTTACTTTTGGCATTATGCGATGCGAGCAGTGTATCGTTTGTAATTATGAGAATTAAAAGTGATACACGGTGATAATATGATTTCATAAAGCAGGGGATTATCTCGAAAGTACTCACACTCCATGATAATTTGGCGAAATCAGCAAAATCAACATCAGCTGAAAATGATTCGCAATTAATTTAATTAAACTGATTTCATTATTTTGTAAACAAAGCAAATTAAACAAAACCTGAGTAAGGACATCTAGTGGCGACTAGACAAATTGCTTTCAATTTTCAATCGAACGCAAGAAATCCAACTTGCATGCAATGCAACTTAGACGGAATCCCGCCATCTAGTGGTGAATAGCGCAAATCAAAGCCTAAAAGTGACAAACGACGATAATTTGAGCTCATAGAGAATTTGCAGCAAAGCTAAAAGACACATGTCGCCACCTATGAACAAATAGCGTAAACCTATGATTTTTAGAAAAAAATGTGTTTTTTCCTTCCTAATCAACATTTTTATAAAACTTATGCCGGATTCGGATGAGAAAAATTATTTCCAACAATTTGGTGTATAACTTTCCAATATTTGTTTGATTTTTCTATGAGAAAACTGTAGATTTAGAAAAAGATAGTAATTTGGACTATTTGGCAAGAAAGTCTGTCAAAAATCAATACAAATTGTTGAATATACGTTAACACATCTGTTATCAATTATATAACGGTTTATTTCATTGATATATACGGGGAAACTCATTTTTTCGTGTTCCAAAACATGTTTTTTAAAGAAAAAGGTCACAAATTGTTGCGCGCCCAAAAGTTGATGTTCATTATTTTAAAGCAAAAAATTTTTCTCGTCTTTTGCAACTAGTTTCATGAAGATTGATGCAGGGAATCATGAGAAATAAGCGATTTTGTTCTTTAATCGACAGAAAGGCATACGACTTTAGGCAAGTAACCTCATTTTGGCGCCACCTACATTTGAAACGCAGTCGCGCTGCAAAACCTCAATAAAGCGGAGGATTGTCGAAAAAAAGCACTTCCTAAGCGAAAAGGATCAGAGAGTCAATCTGCCAACCTGGCCAAATCAGCAAAATCAACATCACCCGGAAAAACGATGCGCAATTAACTCTATTAATTGAATTCCATTTGCTCAGGCCCCCCCCTTCCGGAACCCTAGTCACAGACCGATTCCGCTCAAATCTGATTTCCGCTGGCCCCGACGGCGTCACCTCATTGCAATAACATTTAAACAGCAATTGCAGAAAATTAGCGCACCGGGTACCATCGCAACAGTGACCAAATTGGCACCAGCACTCGAGAGCGAACGAAAAAAAACGTGCCAAAACAAATCATCATCATTAATGGAATGGACGGGTTCTGCTAGGGCACTGCTTGACCGGTTCCCGGCTGGAAGGTCGTTCCGAGGTGGCACCAGCGCGCACAAATGCTAATCACTGGCCATCATCATCCACCGGGGTCGTTTAGAGTAAACTTTGTTTCGTTTCGTTTCTTTTTTTTTTTTTTTGCGATGTCGACCTCTGGCGGCGAAAGCTCATATCACGACAGGACACACGTGGACTTAATGGGGGCCACTTTGGGCCATCACCTGCCGGAGGTGGCAATAAATGGGACACATTTAAGGGGGAGGTTGAACTCCATCGTGGTGAGCGATTGGCTGGCATTTTGGACGGCGAGGACGGTGTGTTTGGACTAGATGGCGAGGGAGTCGTTTTTTTTGTTTGTTGGGAAAAGGAATTTTCAGGGGAGAGTTTAGGATGGAGGCTTGATGTATGCTTTCAAATACTGTCTTTCGACAGATCGACTACGAGGAGCATTAATTTGATCCAGTCTGAAAGAGGCCTTTGGGCAGAGTTACCTGAAATTTACAATTTAGTGGTGAATCTTTCATTAAAAAAAAATTACGGACATCTCTCGGCGAGTAGACAACTTGTATCCAACACGGTAGTTAACTTGCATACAATATATCTGATAAATATACTTTCCAAGGAATTACAACTTCTGATCATTAAAAAATGATGATGAGATATCTAGTAGACATTAACAATTTGAAACTTGTATCCAAAATGCAAATTACCTGTGGCGCCACCTGTGAAGGAGTAGTGCATATCTCAGTTTTTACTATTATTTAGAAAACAAAAACCACAAGTTTTAACGCCAAAACCATATACAGTACTTGTTCGGTAACTGAGCTAGAAATTGTACGAAAAATGTCAAGGGGCCACCAATTCATTATATTTTCTTAATTAAATAAACAAAATAAAAGTTTCTTAAATTTGTGTACACCCAAAATTCAGAATCGAGATAATCGTTCTCTCAAAATTTATTGAGGGCTCAGTGCCAAAATCGATAGAATAATGGTACCAACTCACACCATCATAACAAATGAGTTCATTCGTTAGTTGAATCAATAAATCTCCAACAAGTGTCATACATCGACTTCTGACTTCTCCTTGGTCACCAAGCTGTGGTGGCCGAGGCAGCTAAGTCATTGGATTGGTTTGTCAAAGGTCTCTGGTTCGATTCCCGTTGTCGACACTTTTGGTTTTTCGTTTGACGGATGAACTTTTTTTGCAAATGAACCTCGAGAGAATAGTTCTATCGCCCATCTCGAGCTGTGTTCTCTGCGTCCGTGAATGGTACCACTATTCTCTCGACTCGAGACCATCATTCTCTCGGACTAGCGCTGCCAGTTTTGGGTGTAGAAAGCAATTTTTTCAAGTTTACTGTAATTTGACCTGAAATTTTACTTTTATTTATTAGACTTGAATTTTGCATCGATAGACCCCCCGGTCATTTTGGTTTATTTTTGTTTTTTGACGTTTGTCTGCTTTTTATGTGGCAGATAGTCCAGTAAAAATGCAGCCCGTAACCGAAAAAGTACTGTAGATCGTTGATTAAAGTTCAACAACATAAAAAATAGAACATAAAATCATATAAATAACCTGATTTTATAGTTCATGTATGTATGTATGTATGATCCCCATACCCGCAGGCAACTTGGTCCTGGAACACATGTGAGCACTAGGTGAACAATTCGATCATCTTTTACTCTGTAATCTGTACACCCACGTGCATAAGTTTTTTTGCACGAATTTTAGTGCTACAAATACCGGCGCATAAATCAAAATGGGTTCCCTCTTCCCTCCACAAGCGCCGGAAATTTGTAGCGGGTGTAAGGACACTTCGCATAGACGCCCTTGCTCCCATCACGTCACTGAGGGTATGGAGCGACGAGAAATTAATAAGCATGCCCCCCCAGTCGAACCTTCATTAGAGAAGCAGGCAATCCACAACTCACAGCGAACGACCAAGGGAACAACCTACCACGTATATAATAAGGTTGGCGTAGGTTGACTTTAGTGAAATGTGAGAATGTTAGAGTAGATGAAAGAATATGTTGTTATTTAAATAGGAAAGGTCTCACCAAATAAATAATCCATGGCTTAGGACATTTTGCGATCTTCTCAAACTTGATGAAACTTGCGATCAGGTTGCCGAATTCTTGCACCACACGAACGACAGCAAGCGGCTTGACCTTAGAAGTTTCCGTCTTGTCCACATCCAGCAGTACTTGAATGGCGTCAGTAAGGACATTTCTGGTACACGGGGCTGGAACAACAGGAACGTTTCATCGATGGCCACTTCGTAATTGCCGAAAAGGATACCAAAGTCTCCAAGTGATACAAATTTTACTCTTTTTAAACGAAATGAAGGGACCAAAAAATGACAGAAGAAAAAAAAAACGCGTCCGGTAGCGCGCACAGTTTACTTCGATCCCTCAATAACCTGATTTTATAGTTCAATACAAAAAATGCAAAACAATGAAATTAATTATTTCAAAGCACTTTAAAAAATTAACAATACGAACAAAACAGCAATAAAGCTGAAAACTTTGAAAAAAATAATTTGATTTAAAGGAACTTTAAAAATATTCAAATAAATACACAAATATTATTTCTTTAATAATTTTTCACGTTTTGAAAAAAAAAATATTAATAAAACGATGATGTCAATATTTCTGATGTGATGCTGATGATTTATTCAAATAACTTCCTACAAAAAAAAAAAAAAAATAGAGGAAATAAACAGCATTGCAAAATATTAAAACTGGCGTACAAAAAAGAATTCTAAATTAATAAGAAAACATTGAAAAACATTGAATCAAAATGGAAAAATTTTCAAATGTCAGAAAAATATCTAAACTGTTCAACACACATAGAAAAAAATAAATCAAAGAAGGGAAGCAAACATACAAACTCGATATATTAAACTTCAAAAAGATCTCCGAAACATTATAAAACATATTTTTAGCAAAGAATAAACGCAAAATAAAAACAATAAGTGATCCCAGAAGCACATAAATTTACCAGCTGCTAGAAAAAAAATTTGTTAAAACAATTGTTAATAGTAACGAAAGGTCCATTAAACGTATTGTTGTGTGAAATAAAATAAAATTGCATGCAACTTGCCTTCAACAACACGTCGCCATCTAGTGGCCAATAGCTTAAACATTTCTAAGCTGCCTTAGATGAAAAAACAAAAATTAGCGTACTTCAATGTTTTCTATCGATTGCACAAGTTTGTTTTTCAATATTTGATATTTTTTGACCGCTGATTTTTTGGAGAAATTGTGGAGAATGGTTTAGTTTCTATTTTTATAAAAATCTCCTAAACACGAGCAAACAAATATTTGGCAAAAAAAATAAACACAGAAAAACTATTTTTGATTGAGCCATCCAGTAATAGGAAGGTTTCTTTTATTACGAATCGAAAACAAAAATATTTTTGGACCCCTCCCCACCAACAAAATTTCCATACAAATTTTGAAATTTTTGTATGGAGCGTTGCAAGGCTTCCGCGTCCATTTAACTTATAGTTGCACGCAATAAAATCAAATAGCATGCAACCAGTCTTAACCAACAGAAAAGAGAAATTAAAAATTGTCTTGCGATAAAAAGAATTAAAATTTTCTTGAATGTATCGCTTTTAAAGCGCCAAACGCAGTTTATCTAGCTTGTGAAGACACTGATTTACTTTATTTCCATGTAAATTTTGACGTCCTTTACAAATACACAAAAATCGTAAATCAAATTTGGCTGAAAGCTAGAAAAACACACCAAGATTGTCGCAAATGCCTTCGCAAAAATGTTGCTTACGATAGTCTTGCCACACGAGCAAGCACCATAAATCAACATTTGCCCAAAGAACCTTCTGCTTTAATGCAAGACCCCCTCCCCCTCCCTCTCATGAGAACAAAATGACCCTCATTCCCGGGGAGGCGAAAAACAACCACTTTCTATTCAGCGACACGACCACCGCCGCCCCACACACTTCAAAAAATAGCAACCTAGAAATGGTACCAAACTCGAGATGCAGAGCCTTAAAAAATCATAAAAGCTAATGCATATGAATTATGGGGTGTGCAGAAAAAAAAGGAAAAACTCTCAAACTACGGAAAATTCTTTATTTTTCGCCTCTCTCCTGCATATGAATACACTCTCAAACCGCACACAAAACAGCCCCCCTTCGAACGACGACGACTTTTGGAGACGCGGGGGGTGTCGCATGCTTTGGCATAATTTGCCCATAAATTTCAATATTGAGCCAAATTCGGCATCGCAGGGAAGAGGGTGGAAGGCCAAGATGTGTGTACAACAACATGCGAGAGAATATGACACCCCAAAAGTCCATGGGGACACCAGGTTTTTTTTTGCAGTTCCAGATGAAAATGTGGCTCACCAAAAGTGAGTGGCACGGTAAAAAAAAGTTTTCCCTAAGGGATTCGAACCGGGGACCTCCAGGTTGGAAGCGAGTTTCGGGCGCCTTTACCAATTGAGCTATTTTGGTATTTTTGGAAAGCGCTCCAAACTTTTTTAAGTGCTTTTTCTGAAGCTAGAAAAAAAAAAGTCGAAAAAAAGAAACAAACCATCTCTCCAGAGTGGGATGTTTGTTGTCGGAAGAATTTATCGCCGTTTTCTGATAAAACGACCAGAGAGAGTCCTTGAACGCGTGACAGACAGCCTCTGCATCTGGCGCACACAATAGACGGCAATGAACATGAACCAGAAGGCCCTCTCGCATGGAGTGGGTTGAGTGGGTGTATCTGCTTAAATTTATGGCTGCGAAAAAATGCCGGGAATTTTTGCATCAACTCCAGCTAAACTCCAGCTCAAGCTCAGAGTCCTTAAAGACGGGTTCAACACATTTGGGGTAATTTTATGCAAAGTACCTTCTCCATGAACTCAGCTGCTTCGTAGAAATTTTCGGCACACAGAAGAGAACTCCATGCCCGGAGAAAATCACTTTATAATTAGTGTAATTTGAGAACAGCATCCGCTTCTTGTGTCGGTGTCGTTCTACCTGAGAAAAAGAAGGATCCACCTTGCGCGCGACACGATTGAGCGAATCCGGCCACCTGGGCTTTTTTCCAACTTGGAGAGCTTAGGCAAAGGCAGAGTTTCGTCGGTGTAATTAAATTCAACCGTTTGGCATGTCGTTTTCCTTGTACGACGGTGTAATGGCACCGGGTAGAATATTAATTCTTATTCGACGCTACTTTGTCGGTGGGACTGCGTTTAATGAAGATAGCAGCGATTAAAGCTCATCCATTTGGCGTTTGCGAGACATCTGAGAAGCATTTTACTTGTAATGAGTGAATTTGACCTACTCACCGCTAGATGTCGCTGTATTCAAGATACGACATTGTGTGCAAGTTAACTTTAGGTGTCTGCCAACCGAAGATGCATATTGCATGCAAGTTATTATTTGAAATCTACATTCATTTTTTTAGTGAGTTTTGAAATAAATTAGTCTACGAGTTGTCTAGGATTTCGCAAATCAACTTTTCTTTGCAAAAAAAGGCATTTTGCATTATAATTTTTCTATACAAGTTTTTGGACAATTTTTGCATTTCATGCAAAATTGAAATGTAAAATTCAAAAACTTGTAGCTTGAGAAGGAATGTTCTGATCGATTTTGTGTCTTGCGCAAAGTTATAGGTTATGGTGAGGACTTAAAAAAAAGGTACACGTACTCGATTTTTTTATTTGACTTTTTTTAGCTAAAAATTGAATTCCCAACAACAATATTTTTTTTTAATTTTCAAGATTGTTTCGTATGTTTTAAAGGACTAAATTCGCATCTTTTGCGCTTCTGTTTAGAATCTGGCAAAATCTGTAACCCCAGTTAGAGTTTTTTTGAAAAAATGTGATTTGAGCAGTTCTCTACGGAATCGGTCTTTTTTCTTTAATTTTAATTTTTGTATTTTTCAATCCGGCTTAAACTTTTTTGGTGCCTTCGGTATGCCCAAAGAAGCCATTTTGCATAATTTGTTTGTCCATATAATTTTCCATACAAATTTGGCAGCTGTCCATACAAAAATTATATGTGAAAATTCAAAAATCTGTATCTTTTGAAGGAATTTTATGATCGATTTGGTGTCTTCGGCAAAGTTGTAGGTATGGATATGGACTACACTGAAAAAAAAATGATACACGGTAAATTTTTTTGATGATTTTTTATTTAACTTTTTGTCACTAAAACTTGATTTGCAAAAAAAAACTATTTTTATTTTTTTTTATTTTTTGATATGTTTTAGAGGACATCAAATGCCAACTTTTCAGAAATTTCCAGAATGGGCAAAAAATCTTAGACCGAGTTATGATTTTTTGAATCAATACATTTTTTTTTTCAAAAAATCGAAATATTGGTCGCAAAAATTTTTCAATGTCATTTTTTGATGTAAAATTGAATTTGCAATCAAAAAAAAATTCAGTAAAATTTTGATAAAAGGCATCGTTTTCAAGTTATAGCCATTTTTATGTAACTTTTTTCAAAAAAGTCGCAGTTATTGATTTTTCAAAAATAGTGCCCATGTTTGCCCACTTTTGAAAAAAATATTTTTGAAAAGCTGAGAAAATTCTCTAAATTCTGCTTTTTCGGACTTAGTTGATACGACCCTTAGTTGCTGAGATATTGCCATGCAAAAGTTTAAAAACAGGAAAATCTATGTTTTCTAAGTCTCACCCAAACAACCCACCATTTTCTAATGTCGATATCTCAGCAACTAATGGTCCGATTTACAATGTTAAATTATTAATCATTCGTGAAATTTTCCGATCTTTTCGCAAAAAATATTTTCAAATTTTTTAAATCAAGACTAACTTTTCAAAAGGATTAAACATTCAATATTACGCCCTTTTGAAATGTTAGTCTGATTACATTTTTTTGAATATATTGTTTTCGAAAATATCGGAAAATTTCACGAATGTGACATTGTTAATCGGACCTTTAGTTGCTGAGATATCGACGTTACAAAATGGTGGGGTGTTTGGGTGAGACTTAGAAAACATGAATTTTCTTGTTGTTAAACCTTTGCTTGGCAATATCTCTGCAACTAAGGGTCGTATCAACAAAGTTCAAAAAAGCAAAATATAGAGCATTTTTTTCAGCTTTTCAAAAATATTTTTTTCAAAAGTGGGCAAACATGGGCACTAAAATCAATAACTGCGACTATTTTGAAAAAAGTTACATAAAAATGGCTATAACTTGAAAACGGTGCCTTTTATCAAAATTCACTAAAGTACTTTATGATTGCAAATTCAATTTTACAACAAAAAATGAAATTGAAAAATTTTTGCGACCAATATTTCGATTTTTTGAAAAAAATTGTATTGATTCAAAAAATCATAACTCGGTCTAAGATTTTTTGCCCATTCTGGAAATTTCTGAAAAGTTGGCATTTGATGTCCTCTAAAACATATCAAAAAATAAAAAAAATAAAAATAGTGTTTTTTTGCAAATCAAGTTTTAGTGACAAAAAGTTAAATAAAAAATCACCAAAATTTTTTTACAGTGTATCATTTTTTTTCAGTATAGTCCATATCCATACCTACAACTTTGCTGAAGACACCAAATCGATCAAAAAATTCCTTCAAAAGATACAGATTTTTGAATTTTCACATATAATTTTTGTATGGACAGCTGCCAAATTTGTATGGAAAATTATATGGACAAACAAATTATGCAAAATGGCTTCTTTGGGCATACCGAAGGCACCAAAAAAGTTTCAGTCGGATTGAAAAATACAGAAAAAAACGAATGACCGAAATCTCAGAGAATTGCTCATTTTCGAAACAAAAAAGAATTTTTATACCATTTGCTAAACAAACTTAAAAAAAAAGGTGCAGGTGGTTATGTTCTACATGACCAATATGACAAAGAACTTTGTACAAAACTCCTAAAAAATATTCTATTTTATTTTATATTTTAACAACATTGCCTATGTATTTAATCCTAAATAATTTATTCCTATAAAATGTTTTCAATCTTTGGCACCTCTGTGGAAATAAATTGCCAAAACAAGTATGGTTCGGAAAATGTCCAATCAAAATGGTAATTTTCATGTCCAGTATCAAATTTTGATACCTATATTGCCCCAAGTCGTATGGTTCGATTAATGTCCCCCCGGTAGAACCTTCCCGAGGGCACTGGCCACTCCGGGTGTGGCCAATCCAGTCAAAATGGCCATTTTCATTACCAGTATCAAAAAACCATGAATTTTGATACCTATATTGCCCCAAGTCGTATGGTTCGATTAATGTCCCCCCGGTAGAACCTTCCCGAGGGCACTGGCCACTCCGGGTGTGGCCAATCCAGTCAAAATGGCCATTTTCATCACCAGTATCAAAAACCATGAATTTTGATACCCATATTGCCCCAAGTCGTATGGTTCGATTAATGTCCCCCCGGTAGAACCTTCCCGAGGGCACTGGCCACTCCGGGTGTGGCCAATCCAGTCAAAATGGCCGTTTTCATCACCAGTATCAAAAACCATGAATTTTGATACCTATATTGCCCCAAGTCGTATGGTTCGATTAATGTCCCCCCGGTAGAACCTTCCCGAGGGCACGGGCCACTCCGGGTGTGGCCAATCCAGTCAAAATGGCCATTTTCATCACCAGTATCAAAAACCATGAATTTTGATACCTATATTGCCCCAAGTCGTATGGTTCGATTAATGTCCCCCCGGTAGAACCTTCCCGAGGGCACTGGCCACTCCGGGTGTGGCCAATCCAGTCAAAATGGCCATTTTCATTATCAGTTTCAAAAACCATGAATTTTGATACCTATATTGCCTCAAGTCGTATGGTTCGATTAATGTCCCCCCGGTAGAACCTTCCCGAGGGCACTGGCCACTCCGGGTGTGGCCAATCCAGTCAAAATGGCCATTTTCATTATCAGTTTCAAAAACCATGAATTTTGATACCCATATTGCCCCAAGTCGTATGGTTCGATTAATGTCCCCCCGGTAGAACCTTCCCGAGGGCACTGGCCACTCCGGGTGTGGCCAATCCAGTCAAAATGGCCATTTTCATCACCAGTATCAAAAACCATGAATTTTGATACCCATATTGCCCCAAGTCGTATGGTTCGATTAATGTCCCCCCGGTAGAACCTTCCCGAGGGCACTGGCCACTCCGGGTGTGGCCAATCCAGTCAAAATGGCCGTTTTCATCACCAGTATCAAAAACCATGAATTTTGATACCTATATTGCCCCAAGTCGTATGGTTCGATTAATGTCCCCCCGGTAGAACCTTCCCGAGGGCACTGGCCACTCCGGGTGTGGCCAATCCAGTCAAAATGGCCATTTTCATCACCAGTATCAAAAACCATGAATTTTGATACCTATATTGCCTCAAGTCGTATGGTTCGATTAATGTCCCCCCGGTAGAACCTTCCCGAGGACACTGGCCACTCCGGGTGTGGCCAATATCCTATAAATGTGGTCCCAAGCCCATTGCCCCAAATCATTCTGGTCCGGTGACCGTCCTTACAATCTTCATAAGAACAGAATTCCTCCCAATTTAGTGCACAAACTGTGTCTTGCAATGTGTGCGTGTGTGTGTGTGTGAGCAATAAAATTACCACCGTGGATCCGCTTTTGTCGAAACCTCGTAAGGCACTGAATTTTTCTGAGGCTATCTGTTAGCTTAAATAGTTCGCATGAAATGTGGCAACATGGTGCAAATTTTGCCTCCTCTCCTGTTTACGTGGAACTGTCACGCGAGAATGTTGCACCACTGTTGCCACATTTCATGCGAACTATTTAAGCTAACAGATAGCCTCGGAAAAATTCAGTGCCTTACGAGGTTTCGACAAAAGCGGATCCACGGTGGTAATTTTATTGCTCACACACACACACACGCACACATTGCAAGACACAGTTTGTGCACTAAATTGGGAGGAATTCTGTTCTTATGAAGATTGTAAGGACGGTCACCGGACCAGAATGATTTGGGGCAATGGGCTTGGGACCACATTTATAGGATATTGGCCACACCCGGAGTGGCCAGTGCCCTCGGGAAGGTTCTACCGGGGGGACATTAATCGAACCATACGACTTGGGGCAATATGGGTATCAAAATTCATGGTTTTTGAAACTGATAATGAAAATGGCCATTTTGACTGGATTGGCCACACCCGGAGTGGCCATTGCCCTGGGGAAGGTTCTACCGGGGGGGACATTAATCGAACCATACGACTTGGGGCAATATGCGTATCAAAATTCATGGTTTTTGATACTGATAATGAAAATGGCCATTTTGACTGGATTGGCCACACCCGGAGTGGCCAGTGCCCTCGGGAAGGTTCTACCGGGGGGACATTAATCGAACCATACGACTTGGGGCAAAATAGGTATCAAAATTCATGGTTTTTGAAACTGATAATGAAAATGGCCATTTTGACTGGATTGGCCACACCCGGAGTGGCCAGTGCCCTCGGGAAGGTTCTACCGGGATGACATTAATCGAACCATACGACTTGGGGCAATATAGGTATCAAAATTCATGGTTTTTGAAACTGATAATGAAAATGGCCATTTTGACTGGATTGGCCACACCCGGAGTGGCCAGTGCCCTCGGGAAGGTTCTACCGGGGGGAAATTAATCGAACCATACGACTTGGGGCAATATGGGTATCAAAATTCATGGTTTTTGAAACTGATAATGAAAATGGCCATTTTGACTGGATTGGCCACACCCGGAGTGGCCAGTGCCCTCGGGAAGGTTCTACCGGGGGGACATTAATCGAACCATACGACTTGGGGCAATATAGGTATCAAAATTCATGGTTTTTGAAACTGATAATGAAAATGGCCATTTTGACTGGATTGGCCACACCCGGAGTGGCCAGTGCCCTCGGGAAGGTTCTACCGGGGGGACATTAATCGAACCATACGACTTGGGGCAATATAGGTATCAAAATTCATGGTTTTTGAAACTGATAATGAAAATGGCCATTTTGACTGGATTGGCCACACCCGGAGTGGCCAGTGCCCTCGGGAAGGTTCTACCGGGGGGACATTAATCGAACCATACGACTTGGGGCAATATGGGTATCAAAATTCATGGTTATTGAAACTGGTAATGAAAATGGGCATTTTGACTGGATTGGCCACACCCGGAGTGGCCAGTGCCCTCGGGAAGGTTCTACCGTGGGGACATTAATCGAACCATACGACTTGGGGCAATATGGGTATCAAAATTCATGGTTTTTGAAACTGGTAATGAAAATGACAATTTTGACCGGATTGGCCACACCCGGATTGGCCACACCCGTAGTGGCCAAACCATGAATTTTGATACCCATATTGCCCAAATTTGTATGGTTCCGTAAATGTCCTCCCGGTAGAACCTTCCCTCAGGGCAATGGCCACTCCGGGTGTGGCCAATCCTGCCAAAATGGTCATTTTCATTACCAGTATCAAAAACCATGAATTTTGATACGCATATTGCCCCAAGTCGTATGGTTCGATTAATGTCCCCCCCGGTAGAACCTTCCCCAGGGCAATGGCCACTCCGGGTGTGGCCAATCCAGTCAAAATGGCCATTTTCATTATCAGTTTCAAAAACCATGAATTTTGATACCCATATTGCCCCAAGTCGTATGGTTCGATTAATGTCCCCCCGGTAGAACCTTCCCGAGGGCACTGGCCACTCCGGGTGTGGCCAATATCCTATAAATGTGGTCCCAAGCCCATTGCCCCAAATCATTCTGGTCCGGTGACCGTCCTTACAATCTTCATAAGAACAGAATTCCTCCCAATTTAGTGCACAAACTGTGTCTTGCAATGTGTGCGTGTGTGTGTGTGTGTGAGCAATAAAATTACCACCGTGGATCCGCTTTTGTCGAAACCTCGTAAGGCACTGAATTTTTCCGAGGCTATCTGTTAGCTTAAATAGTTCGCATGAAATGTGGCAACAGTGGTGCAACATTCTCGCGTGACAGTTCCACGAAAACAGGAAAGGATGCAAAATTTGCTAAGTGCTCTCAGCCAATCAGCAGCCGGTATTTTTCCTGCATTCATTTTTTATTTTCATCTTAACTTTTGAATACTTTAACAAAGTTTTATCAACTTTGTGAAATAGTCTACTTGCAATTTAAGACTTTCCCTTTCGTTTGGTGGATAAAGCATGCAGATTTCTTGAATTGGGTGGAAGATATAAGCGTTTAAACAATTACACAAATCGTTACACTTTCGCTTCGCGAAATTTTGGATTAACACCCGTAGACAGTGCCCTTAGGACAAAGTTTTTTTGTCAAAACCATGAATTTTGATACCCATATTGCCCAAATTTGTATGGTTCCGTAAATGTCCTCCCGGTAGAACCTTCCCTCAGGGCAATGGCCACTCCGAGTGTGGCCAATCCTGCCAAAATGGCCATTTTCATCACCAGTATCAAAAACCATGAATTTTGATACGCATATTGCCCCAAGTCGTATGGTTCCGTAAATATCCTCCCGGTAGAACCTTCCCTCAGGGCACTGGCCACTCCGGGTGTGGCCAATCCTGCCAAAATGGCCATTTTCATTACCAGTATCAAAAACCATGAACCCATATTGCCCAAATTTGTATGGTTCCGTAAATGTCCTCCCGGTAGAACCTTCCCTCAGGGCAATGGCCACTCCGGGTGTGGCCAATCCTGCCAAAATGTTCATTTTCATTACCAGTATCAAAAACCATGAATTTTGATACCCATATTGCCCAAATTTGTATGGTTCCGTAAATGTCCTCCCGGTAGAACCTTCCCTCAGGGCAATGGCCACTCCGGGTGTGGCCAATCCTGCCAAAATGGTCATTTTCATTACCAGTATCAAAAACCATGAATTTTGATACCCATATTGCCCAAATTTGTATGGTTCCGTAAATGTCCTCCCGGTAGAACCTTCCCTCAGGGCAATGGCCACTCCGGGTGTGGCCAATCCTGCCAAAATGGTCATTTTCATTACCAGTATCAAAAACCATGAATTTTGATACCCATATTGCCCAAATTTGTATGGTTCCGTAAATGTCCTCCCGGTAGAACCTTCCCTCAGGGCAATGGCCACTCCGGGTGTGGCCAATCTTGCCAAAATGGCCATTTTCATTACCAGTATCAAAAACCATGAATTTTGATACCCATATTGCCCAAATTTGTATGGTTCCGTAAATGTCCTCCCGGTAGAACCTTCCCTCAGGGCAATGGCCACTCCGGGTGTGGCCAATCCTGCCAAAATGGTCATTTTCATTACCAGTATCAAAAACCATGAATTTTGATACCCATATTGCCCAAATTTGTATGGTTCCGTAAATGTCCTCCCGGTAGAACCTTCCCTCAGGGCAATGGCCACTCCGGGTGTGGCCAATCCTGCCAAAATGGCCATTTTCATTACCAGTATCAAAAACCATGAATTTTGATACCCATATTGCCCAAATTTGTATGGTTCCGTAAATGTCCTCCCGGTAGAACCTTCCCTCAGGGCAATGGCCACTCCGTGTGTGGCCAATCCTGCCAAAATGGCCATTTTGATCACCAGTATCAAAAACCATGAATTTTGATACATATATTGCCCCAAGACGTATGGTTCCGTAAATGTCCTCCCGGTAGAACCTTCCCTCAGGGCAATGGCCACTCCGGGTGTGGCCAATCCTGCCAAAATGGCCATTTTCATCACCAGTATCAAAAACCATGAATTTTGATACGCATATTGCCCCAAGACGTATGGTTCCGTAAATGTCCTCCCGGTAGAACCTTCCCTCAGGGCAATGGCCACTCCGGGTGTGGTCAATCCTGCCAAAATGGCCATTTTCATTACCAGTATCAAAAACCATGAATTTTGATACCCATATTGCCCAAATTTGTATGGTTCCGTAAATGTCCTCCCGGTAGAACCTTCCCTCAGGGCAATGGCCACTCCGGGTGTGGCCAATCCTGCCAAAATGGTCATTTTCATTACCAGTATCAAAAACCATGAATTTTGATACCCATATTGCCCAAATTTGTATGGTTCCGTAAATGTCCTCCCGGTAGAACCTTCCCTCAGGGCAATGGCCACTCCGGGTGTGGCCAATCCTGCCAAAATGGTCATTTTCATTACCAGTATCAAAAACCATGAATTTTGATACCCATATTGCCCAAATTTGTATGGTTCCGTAAATGTCCTCCCGGTAGAACCTTCCCTCAGGGCAATGGCCACTCCGGGTGTGGCCAATCCTGCCAAAATGGCCATTTTCATTACCAGTATCAAAAACCATGAATTTTGATACCCATATTGCCCAAATTTGTATGGTTCCGTAAATGTCCTCCCGGTAGAACCTTCCCTCAGGGCAATGGCCACTCCGGGTGTGGCCAATCCTGCCAAAATGGTCATTTTCATTACCAGTATCAAAAACCATGAATTTTGATACCCATATTGCCCAAATTTGTATGGTTCCGTAAATGTCCTCCCGGTAGAACCTTCCCTCAGGGCAATGGCCACTCCGGGTGTGGCCAATCCTGCCAAAATGGCCATTTTCATTACCAGTATCAAAAACCATGAATTTTGATACCCATATTGCCCAAATTTGTATGGTTCCGTAAATGTCCTCCCGGTAGAACCTTCCCTCAGGGCAATGGCCACTCCGTGTGTGGCCAATCCTGCCAAAATGGCCATTTTGATCACCAGTATCAAAAACCATGAATTTTGATACATATATTGCCCCAAGACGTATGGTTCCGTAAATGTCCTCCCGGTAGAACCTTCCCTCAGGGCAATGGCCACTCCGGGTGTGGCCAATCCTGCCAAAATGGCCATTTTCATCACCAGTATCAAAAACCATGAATTTTGATACGCATATTGCCCCAAGACGTATGGTTCCGTAAATGTCCTCCCGGTAGAACCTTCCCTCAGGGCAATGGCCACTCCGGGTGTGGTCAATCCTGCCAAAATGGCCATTTTCATTACCAGTATCAAAAACCATGAATTTTGATACCCATATTGCCCAAATTTGTATGGTTCCGTAAATGTCCTCCCGGTAGAACCTTCCCTCAGGGCAATGGCCACTCCGGGTGTGGCCAATCCTGCCAAAATGGTCATTTTCATTACCAGTATCAAAAACCATGAATTTTGATACCCATATTGCCCAAATTTGTATGGTTCCGTAAATGTCCTCCCGGTAGAACCTTCCCTCAGGGCAATGGCCACTCCGGGTGTGGCCAATCCTGCCAAAATGGTCATTTTCATTACCAGTATCAAAAACCATGAATTTTGATACCCATATTGCCCAAATTTGTATGGTTCCGTAAATGTCCTCCCGGTAGAACCTTCCCTCAGGGCAATGGCCACTCCGGGTGTGGCCAATCCTGCCAAAATGGCCATTTTCATTACCAGTATCAAAAACCATGAATTTTGATACCCATATTGCCCAAATTTGTATGGTTCCGTAAATGTCCTCCCGGTAGAACCTTCCCTCAGGGCAATGGCCACTCCGGGTGTGGCCAATCCTGCCAAAATGGTCATTTTCATTACCAGTATCAAAAACCATGAATTTTGATACCCATATTGCCCAAATTTGTATGGTTCCGTAAATGTCCTCCCGGTAGAACCTTCCCTCAGGGCAATGGCCACTCCGGGTGTGGCCAATCCTGCCAAAATGGCCATTTTCATTACCAGTATCAAAAACCATGAATTTTGATACCCATATTGCCCAAATTTGTATGGTTCCGTAAATGTCCTCCCGGTAGAACCTTCCCTCAGGGCAATGGCCACTCCGTGTGTGGCCAATCCTGCCAAAATGGCCATTTTGATCACCAGTATCAAAAACCATGAATTTTGATACATATATTGCCCCAAGACGTATGGTTCCGTAAATGTCCTCCCGGTAGAACCTTCCCTCAGGGCAATGGCCACTCCGGGTGTGGCCAATCCTGCCAAAATGGCCATTTTCATCACCAGTATCAAAAACCATGAATTTTGATACGCATATTGCCCCAAGACGTATGGTTCCGTAAATGTCCTCCCGGTAGAACCTTCCCTCAGGGCAATGGCCACTCCGGGTGTGGTCAATCCTGCCAAAATGGCCATTTTCATTACCAGTATCAAAAACCATGAATTTTGATACCCATATTGCCCAAATTTGTATGGTTCCGTAAATGTCCTCCCGGTAGAACCTTCCCTCAGGGCAATGGCCACTCCGGGTGTGGCCAATCCTGCCAAAATGGTCATTTTCATTACCAGTATCAAAAACCATGAATTTTGATACCCATATTGCCCAAATTTGTATGGTTCCGTAAATGTCCTCCCGGTAGAACCTTCCCTCAGGGCAATGGCCACTCCGGGTGTGGCCAATCCTGCCAAAATGGTCATTTTCATTACCAGTATCAAAAACCATGAATTTTGATACCCATATTGCCCAAATTTGTATGGTTCCGTAAATGTCCTCCCGGTAGAACCTTCCCTCAGGGCAATGGCCACTCCGGGTGTGGCCAATCCTGCCAAAATGGCCATTTTCATTACCAGTATCAAAAACCATGAATTTTGATACCCATATTGCCCAAATTTGTATGGTTCCGTAAATGTCCTCCCGGTAGAACCTTCCCTCAGGGCAATGGCCACTCCGGGTGTGGCCAATCCTGCCAAAATGGTCATTTTCATTACCAGTATCAAAAACCATGAATTTTGATACCCATATTGCCCAAATTTGTATGGTTCCGTAAATGTCCTCCCGGTAGAACCTTCCCTCAGGGCAATGGCCACTCCGGGTGTGGCCAATCCTGCCAAAATGGCCATTTTCATTACCAGTATCAAAAACCATGAATTTTGATACCCATATTGCCCAAATTTGTATGGTTCCGTAAATGTCCTCCCGGTAGAACCTTCCCTCAGGGCAATGGCCACTCCGGGTGTGGCCAATCCTGCCAAAATGGTCATTTTCATTACCAGTATCAAAAACCATGAATTTTGATACCCATATTGCCCAAATTTGTATGGTTCCGTAAATGTCCTCCCGGTAGAACCTTCCCTCAGGGCAATGGCCACTCCGGGTGTGGCCAATCCTGCCAAAATGGCCATTTTCATTACCAGTATCAAAAACCATGAATTTTGATACCCATATTGCCCAAATTTGTATGGCTCCGTAAATGTCCTCCCGGTAGAACCTTCCCTCAGGGCAATGGCCACTCCGGGTGTGGCCAATCCTGCCAAAATGGTCATTTTCATTACCAGTATCAAAAACCATGAATTTTGATACCCATATTGCCCAAATTTGTATGGTTCTGTAAATGTCCTCCCGGTAGAACCTTCCCACAGGGCACTGGCCACTCCGGGTGTGACCGATATCCTACCAAATTGTTCCCAATAATTTCGGTATTCCGGTGACCGTTCTGGCTACCGTCAATAACTTCTTGGACCTCCTCTCAAGTTCGTGCACCACCTGCGTGTGTGTGTGTGAGCAATAAAATTCCCAACGTAAGGTCCGTCTTTGATGAAAGTCTGATGGACACTAAATCCTCCAGAGGCTAACTTTTAGCTTAAATAGTTTTCACGGCATCTACGCAACAGAAACAGAATGTCACGCCGAGGGCTTGCGACGGTAACGCTACATTTTCGAAAAATTTTGCATTGACACCGCAGATAGAGCTTTAAGACAAAGTCCTTTGTCAAAAAATTTCAGTTGCAAAATCTAACTTTTAGTCGAAATTGAACTTATTTTTTTTTTAAGGTTGTCGTCTTTTCTTAGTTCAGTCATTTTGGATGGTATTTTTTATCGAAAAATGTCTTTTTTGCAATTTAAAAATATTTTTGAGAGAAAACTAAGGAATTAAAATACTTATTTTTGTCCTACATTGAAATCTTTCAGAAATTACTTAAATCTCATATTAAACTGATGCTAATGATATTCATACAAAATTATTAACTTATAAAAAAAATTAAATAGCTTTTGAATCGACCAAATGCTCTATAATCTAGACTTAATTAGAAAGTCTGAAATCTAATAACACTACAAAAACATGTTTTTTGATAACAAAAAGTAAATTTTAAAAATTTTTGTATGATTTTTTTTATTTTCAAAAATCTAATTTCAAAATGCAGTAGTAGTTGCATAGAATATATCAACCGGTAAGATAAATATAATAAATGCTTGCAATGCTACTAACAATTGTAAAACAATATTATTAAATTTTGTTTACAAAATAGTTATTGTATGGTCCCTTTAGCCACTTCGAGAAATTTAATAATTTTGCAAAATAATTATTTAGTCTAGCATACTGGTTTTATACTGTCCAAACTCATCGAAACCTATAAAAATTAGTTTTTTTTTTTTTATTTTTGAATATATTTTTTTTTATTTTTATAATATTTGAAGATAAAAAAACACATTGCACTGTGAAGAGTGAAGCATGTTTGATTTAAACTTGTATGCAATTTGGAACTGTATGGAGGATACAAGCAAGGTAAACTTGTATTCAATATAGCAAACATTAAACGCGCCATCTAACGGTGAATAGTTTAAAATGATTTTAAAATTGAATTTTAGACTAAATGAATCAACTGATCAATTGAATCAATCAAATAGAAAACGAGAACCAAACAAAATCAATTATTAAAAAAGAATAAAATCTGAACGTTAAGTTGCTAAATATCAAATGTTTTGATTTCTAATTCTGTCAAAATGTCTTCCAAGTTCCAAGTTCCCTTCAATAAAACCTCCATATCGTATGAGATGCTCTGCTCACTTTGTTTACTTCAACTAACCTCCCACTTTCGTGTTGCCTCGGGTGCAATTTCTACGCTAATTGCCAATTAGAAGCGCATTAAAAGTTTGCTTTCCCGCGTCTAGATTTCCCACCCGCTCTCTAAGCTGCTATTTTCGCCACCACAACTTCACTATCGGCATGTGTTGTTTAGGCTCTCCCTGATATAGTTAGCATTAAGGGGGCAACCTGTTTGCACATTTCCATCACCACGTGGAAAGATGCGTTCTTTTGTACCTACGAGAAGGTGGAAAAGGAGCTTTTCCCAGAATTCAGTCATTCATGTTGTGTTTGCTTTCTCTCTTTATAATGGTTAAAAGGATGGAATCGAAATGAATGTGGTTTCCTCGAGGTTGCACTAGTTTTAACCCTTGCGAGACAATTGCTTCGAAAAATAAAAATTTTCCGGCAAACCTCAAAATTGCATTCTTTTCAGTTGAACAATTCACCGTGTGACACTGCGGTTTCTGGGCTGGAAAATTCCAACTCTCGAAAGAAAAACCAAACCCTGAGGCATTTTTTTTCCCTGCTGCTGCACATTCAAGTGGCAATGTGTTGAAGAGAGAGAGGCAAGGATTAAGCGCGCCTGAATGCATGCAACCCACTCGCAACCGAAATCCTCCCCGGGGTAAAGTGTAACGGCGTGGAGAGAGGTGGCGAAATGGGTTTCTTCCTGTTTCTGGTTCTTTGGCGTTTTTTGTAGTTGTTGTTGAGAGAGGAGGTAAAAACCCGGCGCTTACAGATTCCCGGCCGCAAACCAACTGCTGCTTGAAAGTTTTCCCCCTCGCTCGGAATTGCCACCACAAATGAAAATTCAAAATTGAGTGCTGCACTGCAATTTTGAGGCACAGAAACAACTTTGGACTCGATTTTGCTAGAAATAATCGTGAATTTGAGGAAATGCCTCTATTCGCCACCAGATGTCGCGATTTCTTGGTTGATGAATTGCATGCAAGCTAATTTTTCTTAAGTTTAAGCATCGCATGCAAGTTGTAAGTTGAAGTTTTCTCTACTCGCCGCTAGATGACTGATTTGATCATTTGAAAATTAATCTTAATAATTATCAAAGGCGCCTTTAATTTTTTTTTTCAAAACAAAATTTAAATTTTCCGTTTAACGGTGTCACAATCCTTAACTATTTGTAGATACCTTCATGAAACTCCCAAACCACTTCTAGCAACGAGCAACATCAGCTTCAGTAGTAAATGCTTAGTAACGTTCTAAAATAGATGGCGCTCTCTGGAGAGGTCGCTTCGACGGAGAAAACGGGGACAATCTGCCGGCTTTAATCGAAAGGGAACGCCATCAGTAGGGGGTTGGACACTGACAAAAAATTAAAAAAAAATGAAATACGCATTTTTGTCCGATTTTTTGGTATTGTTTTTGTTATCATTATAAAATAAAACCAGTTAATTTTTTAAACATGAATTTTCACAAAATTTCAGAGTTCACTTTACTGAATACAAGTGTTTACAAGGCTTCCCGGTTAGGTCGGGTTCGGTTACTTGCATGTTTCGTCCTTGTCGTTGCCATAGTCGTCCGGATTACCAAAGGATAGCCTCGTCCTTGTGTCGTTATCCCCGTGGACTCGAAGAAAAGGAGTTTATTTCTAGGGCTGCGTCGCCATCCTCGTCATCAGCTAACATCCGGTGAACTTGGCAAAAAATAGAGAAGAGATCTCTCGAGGGCTTTGCAAGCTTTTCACCGTTCAAATTGGTGTCCTTCAACGTTTCACTTGCCGGAATCTGGTGGGATTTTGCTCGAGTGCCGGCACTTTTAAAACTAGCTGTCTCTATTCGCAACTAGATGGCGTGGCGTTGTTGTTCAGGAATTGCATGCAAGCTTGATATTTAAAGTTTGCCTACTCGCCACTAGATGTCACCTCTATTAAAATTTACTTTTACGCCTATAACTTTTGATAAGATTTACCAAATTTAAAATTTCAAGTGATTTTCAATTTGTTCGAAAATTTCTAACAATTTTTCTATTTTTAACCTCTTTCCAGAGCGCAAGCTGTTTGTCGGGATGCTGAGTAAAAAGTACAACGAGAACGACGTCCGGCAGCTGTTCTCCGGCCACGGCTCGATCGAGGAGTGCACCGTGCTGCGGGACCCGTCCGGCCAGAGCAAGGGCTGCGCGTTCGTGACGTTCGCCACGAAGCAGGCCGCCATCGGGGCGATAAAGGTGAGTGTTTGTGTTTTCGTGAACTAGGTTAGGGTCTGCCCCCCTCTTAAAGACGCCTTTGATTTATGACGCGCGCCTTCACCTTTATTTTTTCCTGTAATTTCTCACGACCAACAACAACAACAAACTCGATGATTTGGCCCTTCCGGGAAGTGCGTGCCGATAAGTGCTTCGTCTTTCTTTGGAGGGTAATTCCGATGGCGCTTTAGCACCCTATCGCATTTGCGATTCAAATCAGCTCAAATTGGTTCGGAATTTTACGACGACGATCCCGGGGTCGGGCGAGGGTTTTGATTAATAAATCATCGGGGCAATCGTCCCGTCTGGGCTCGAATCAGTGAATCTGGCTGCTAATTGGTGTGGCGTTGACAATTTCAACTACATTTCCTTTCGTTTTTATTTGGGAAGTCACATTTTGGAGGGGTTTTCGACTTCAAATTTGATCCCAGTTTGAAATTTTCCACTCGCCACTAGATGGCGAAGTTATAAAGTTAGTGCATCGCATGCAAGCTCGTGTTCTTTGATACGATTCAGCATTTTTAATTGCATACAAGTTAAAAAAAAAGTATCGTCTATTCGCCTCTAGATGTCACCTTAGAAATAAAAAATTAAGCTATTTCAAAATGTGACTACAAAATTACAGCTTTTTGTGGCACTCCAAGCTTATTTTTTGTTAAGCCCGAAGGGATTTCGATAATTGACTCTTTCACAGTCACTTTGGCTTTAGATTCTCATTTGGGAAAGAGAGGGCAGGGGTAGGTTCATAAAATAAACATTTAAAAAGGGTCACCCCTTCAATAATATGTGTGAGTTGGGGAAGGGGGATAGTTTCCCAACAGAACATATAATAATGTACATTGCGATTGTTGTTCTTATTGGAGGGGGTAAAGAGGGGTGAAATAATATTTATTTATCGCTTCACTGGATTTATTGGATAAAATTATTGGGGAGAGGGAGGGAAAATGGATGGTATACGAGGTGCTAAATTGCGTTTCTGATAATATAGTAATTGCGAGTGGATTATCACTCATGATTATTTGTTTGGTGCTTCATGAGCATCGTTGAGAATTTTGGTTATTTTTGCTGGCGAATTTTCAAGCAAATTTCAAATCTGTTGAGAGACATCTAGTAGCGGTTAGTGAACTTGTACTGAACTTAGTTTGAGGAAACTGATTTGCATGCAATAACACAATTATGAAACTGCGCCATCTGGTAGTGATTAGGGGTAATGTTGTTTCCAATGTCGTAGACATGAATAAAAGGACGTTTTTGATCATCTCAAAACAAAACAAGACGAGATTCAAAGAAAGTCATTACTGAAATATTATAAGGCATCAAAGTCCGACCAATAAACATCGAATCTAATCAAAACTTGACAGTAATGATCAATTTTCCGAACCAACAAACTGAACAAGACAAAATCGGTAAAAAAAATCGCAGGAAAGTCATTACTTCGCCATTTGGAAAACTTGTCTCATTTTCAAGTACACGAACTCGAGACAAAATCCGTATAATCCTCTACCATCTTAAGGATCCACCCGCCTGCACAGTGGACACAAAATAAAACAAGGAAAAAATCGTCCTCGTCCCCTTAATGATATGCAAAACATCAATAACAATGAAAATCGTTTATGGTTCCTCACCACCGCTAGTTTATCGACGACCATCAGTCGCGCGCGCGACTCTTGACGACCGAACTCGATTTCCATCCAAAACCCATCGAGACATATTCAACAGCAAAGCGATTGTTATTATTTTTTATTGGTGTTTGTTGCTGCTGCTCCTCCTCCTCGGAAAGTTTTCGCCGTCGTCAGAGTTTCTGCTGGGAATCGTTTGTTATGATTATTTGTTATTGCTGTTTTTTCGGTCGACAAAAAAAAGAATCGAAAAAAAGTTCGGAAAGCACGTCAACCGCACAAATATATTCACAGTAAATTCGCGAAAATGTAATTTTTATTTTTATGAAAATGTAGTCATTAGCGGGCGCCCGCGACGAATGTCTGGGGAACTTGGGGCGGTGGGGTCGGAAAACAGCCACAAAAACAACAATAACGATAAAAGTGTGTTTGTGAATTTTTGGGGCAGGATCTGTGGCGAAGAAGTGGGTGGGAGGTCCTTTTTCGAGCTTGCTTGATTATTTCTGATCGTTGTCTCATCGCCACGTGATGATGGGTCTCGCGAGAAACAATTAACCAAATGGGTTGCAATTGTGGAGGGGTTTTGGGTGTGGAGTTTTCAGAAGTAAGAATAAGAGACTGTTTTAGATTAAAGATTGGAGCCTTAATTACAAAATTTTTGCTATTTGAGGTTCTTACAGTTGAAACGTGAAGAAAACGAAAATAAATTCCAAATCTGTGCTATTGTAGACTCAAATATTCTTTCATGAGCACTGTTAACTGGAAACATTTCCTACTCACCATTAGATGGCGTACACAGAAAAAAAAAAATGTAAATTTACACAGCACGTAATTACTGTTTCTTATGTAAACTCACTCAATGTAATGTTGAAATATGATGTAAAGAGTAAAAAGTCATGGAAATTACTCCAATGTAAATCTAAATCTAATGTAAATCATGAATCTAATGGAAACGTTGCGCATGGGAACTCAAATCTGATGAATTTCTACCCGTGTTCGGCTTCCTGTAAATTCCTATTTAATGTAAATCATATATCCAATGTATTTCTGCCAAACGTTGACTTCAAGACTACCCGAACTAAAAATAGTTATATTTGGCTCTCTTTCTATCGCTCTCATATTTTGCTTGCCCACTGCCTGAGCCTCGACCTGAACAAGTTGATGCTTTAGCCCAGGGGTGCTCAAAGTTTTTGGAGGCCGGGCCAAATTTGAAGCTCAAATGAGCTTGCGGGCCAAATAAGATATTTATAAAAAATACGTTATTTTAATTTATAAGACTAGAAAAAAAATCTATCAGCAGAAGTTTTTTTTTAATTTCTATCATTTTTCAACATTTTTTTAATTAAAAATAATGAAAGACACAAAAGCTTTTAGCTGAATGTACTTGTGCTCTCCGTGAAATTTTACAGTTTTTTTTTTATATTTTGAAAACGGTGACATGTAATCTGCCTAATTTAGTATCGGCGTAATTTTATCTTAAAATCAAGTGTGACTAATTAAATATCGTAATTTTATCTTTGAATTACGTGTGACTAATAAGAAATCTTTGAGAGCAAGAAATTTAACAATTCCATGAAACAATTTTTAGAAAATGTTTTAAGCACCCGTAAAGATGAATTGTAAATGTAAACATTTTAGCAAAAAAAAATTATTCATCTAATTTTTTTATGATCCAGAACATGCTCAAAATGATTTTAAACGCAAAGGATTGCATTTTTAATTGATTTCAGCTAATTGCACTTAAATTTCTATCGATATTTTGAAGTTTTTTATTGAATTAAATTTGCCCATGAGCCAATTTGTAATAATGGGAGGAGGGGAGGGTTCTCGAAAAAACTATGTAAAATACTTGCAACAGCCTTACTCCTCCGATTTCAACATTTAATCTGCCTTAATCCTGAAAGCCTGAATTTTCAAAAAATGTTCGATGAATATTTACTAGTTTCACTCACATTGAAACTTGTAAAACTGTGTCCTAAAATAGGGACATTAATAAATCATTAGTATTTTTATCAGCAAAAAAAAATTAGCATAAAAATGTTTAGAATAAACCTTACTTTTGAAAAAGTAAAAAATCACTTTACAAGTGATCATCGGGCCATTATACATGATTATTCAAAATGGGTCCGCGGGCCACAAAAAATCACCTCGCGGGCCACGTTTGGCCCGCGGGCCATACTTTGGTCACCCCTGCTTTAGCCGCTCGTTTATAAAATGCGAAGATGGCTCAGTCGGCAGCGGGTAGCAGCAGTAACACCGAACATCCTACCCGTCGTCCGTTCGATTCCAGTCCAGCGTTATTCCACATGGCTGTCGACGAGAAAGCGTCCCCTACCTGTGAAACAACTTTTTAAAATCCGAATTTCCTTTTGCTGCCCGCTTCAAACATTTTAAAATAGAACATAGGCCACACCCTTTTCTTACTGCAATCCAAGTCAAGCTTCTCATTCCCATTGGCCAATCAGAATTAGTTGATTTGAACTAATGTAAATTCCAAAAGTAATGTAAATTCCAAAACTAATGTAAATTTTCAAAACTAATGTAAATGTCCAATGAAAATAATGTAAATTTCCAATGAACCTAATGTAAATATACATCATTTATCATGATACCTTTTGGTACATGATAAATAATGTAAATTTACAGGAATATTTTTTTCTGTGTAATATTGTAGTAGGTGACTTGCATACAAGTTAGTTTTCTCTTGTATCCAACTAAAGGTCGGGATGCGAGAAGATTAATGGACCTGTCTTATTCATGAAAAAGTAACAAATAAATTTAAAAAAAATCTCGATTTTCAAAAAAGGTGCGTGATAAATTCCAAATAAAATATTTTAGTTTTTGTTTATTTTAATATTATCAGTTAAATTCTGTTTAAATATTTTAAATTTGACAAAAGCATTGAAACGTTGAACTCCATTTTTAGAGGATTTTGGGTTTGATGATTTTATTTGTTTTAGATAACTTTGCCAATGGCTTTAAAAAAGAAAATGTTAAAAAACACTTTAAAAATCTAATGTTAAGTGGAAAATTATGAAAAACAGCAAATATGCAAAATATATTTTTTAAAGGATGTAAAATAGTCCGAAAACTACCAATATAAAACAAACACTTAACAAGATAAATGCGAATAATTAAAGTACATAAAAATGAATGAAAAAAAAAAAACTGCAACAAGTGAAGTAAAGTTTATCGAAGACCCAAAATTGCCCAAAAAGGACCTCTTGGTCATGGGAAAAATAAAAACTTTTGAGAAGTAATTTTGACACTAGAGAATTCTCTACGAAGCCATCTAGTGTTATTGGTTCACTCAAACAATTTTGGCGTGTTCATACAAAAAATATGCTTAAATATTCAAAAATCTGTATGTAGAATTTTATGATCGGTTTGGTGTCTTCGGCAAAGTTGTAGGTATTGATTAGGACGATCCAGAAAAAATAGGTACATGGAAAAAATATTCTTGATTTTCAATTAATATCAATATTTAAAATTTTCGATGTTTTTGGTGTTTTAGAGGACAAAATGTGCAATTTCCAAGCTATAGAAAAGATTGGACAAAAATTGCCGATCGCCGAGCTATGATTTTTAGAGGAAAATATATTTTTTGAAAAAATAGAAATTTCAACCGAATATTTTTTTAGTTTCAGTTTAAGATGAATTTTCAAATCGAATGCAAGTAAATCATCGAAAACTAGTTTCTTTTCAAATAAAAATCCAGTTTTTCGTTTTTTTTTTTAAATAGTGTTCAATATATTTTTTTAGTTTCAGTTTAAGATGAATTTTCAAATCGAATGCAAGTAATGCAATCGAAAACTAGTTTCTTTTCAAATAAAAATCCAGTTTTTCGTTTTTTTTTTAAATAGTGTTCATGATTGTCCACCCCTGACATTTTGTTTTCGAGAAGTTGAGAAAATGTCCAAATTTGATTTTTTCAATTCTCATCCAAACAGCCTTCTATTTTTTAATATAAAGTGGTAAATTTTTAATGTTATTTCCATTTTTAATGTTAAAAAAATGAAAAAATCGTAAAATTTGAAAAAAAAATTTAAGATTTTGGAATCTTTCAAAATGTCAGAGCTAATTAAAAATTTTTAAATGTGTTTTTTTTTTCGAAAGAAAATTAAAAATTAAATGAAAATGGAAATTATTATTTGAAAAAAAGCATATTTAAGGGCTTTCAATCAACTTTAAAAAATTGACTTTTGGGACCACAGATCGGAAACAAACGTGAAATATTAAGAATTTTTTTATCAATAATAAACATTTTGGAAATTTGCGACATTAGAACAACTTTTATGATTTATAAAACATTCATTGATCCATTTTTTTTAATTTAGGTTTTGATTTGTAATTTTGTTTTTTTTTTCAAGTATTTTTTTGCTTTAAATGGTCAGTGGTCACTATTTGGAGCTTAAGCTTTATTGAATACATAATATTTCTATGTCCCAGTCCCTTAACAAACAACAAATATGAACTTTGCTTCCTAGCCAAACGTTTGCCGCAAATTGCTTTTTTTTGTTGTCTAAATTGTGTATTGATAAAGTTTTCTGTAGTGAAATATCAACTTAATATTAAATGTTATTTCGTTTATTTTTTTGTAGTTTTTTTGTCATTTTTGTATTTTTCCCATTCCCAAAACAAACCAAAAAGAAAGTTTTTGTGGCTTATACCAGAATATAATATAATAGAACAAACAATTCTTTGTCTGAACGATCATTTGTTTTACTTGGCTCGACTATTCCAAACCTATAATTATTTTCATTTTTTTTTAGCTTAAAAATTCCGAGCAAAAATTTATTTATACAACCTGCTTCCAAAGCATTTTTCAACTACATTTCGTTACAGGATCAAGAAACTGAAAACATGAAAAAGATTAAATTTTTTAACTAAAACAAACATACGTTTAATTTTGCTAGTAAACAAGTAAACATCTTGTATCTAACTTTAATTCGGATACAAGAGAAAGCAAACTTGCATGCAATTCGTTTATCTTAAAATGCTGCCATCTAGTGTTGAGTAGCGAATGTTTGCAGTTATGAGTGATTTAAAGAGGAAATAAGATAATTTGAATGACGCCTTCATAAAATGAGTATTTCTCTTCATTTAAACTAAAAGTTTCATTTTTTTGTAGTTTTATCTCCTGTGTTTAATCCGAAATGTATGTTCTTCAACACCAAATCCACCACCACCATTTATTATCTCACTCAACCATCCGTTATGATCGCACCAGTGACGTCGACTTCGTAATGGCTTTCAGCCCAGACAGACATTTACCATTTCACGCAACTGTACTATTATTTATTTTGTTATTAATTTAATGGATTCCGACTGGAAGCCATTTCCGAGAACAAATCGCTTTTTGTTCCTCTCTTTTTTTGCTAGATTTTTAGTCAATCCAAAAAACAGAGCATGCACTAAAACGCGCGGAAAATCCATAAATTTCCACCCGGAAAAGTGGCGCAAAATTTGAGTGATAGTGAAATTTTTGGGCGCGCGCACCAATTTGCGAAATTGATTTTGATAATTGAAACTGGGTAGTGCTGCTGCCGACGGAACAAAGATTTTTCCAGGGAAGCGTTTAATTCCACTCTCAGGGGGAAGTGAGAAAAAAACAATTAACAGTGCCAAAGTGGTGCGCGGAAGGAAATTAAGAGTAAATTGAATATTTACGCCAAACCCGCGTCATTTTGATGAAGGGGAGGTGGTGGTGATGGTGAGTGTTTTTCCATCCGAAAGAGTGGGAAAACTGGCGGAAAATGGATGTTTATTTCTGGCTGGGATTTTCACCGGAAAAAGTTTTGTAATTTTATTCAAATATTTTTTTTTAATTTCAAAAAAATATTGAAAAATAAGTATTATTAAAAAAATTGCAAAAATAAATTTTTCAAACAATTTTTTACAGTGCACCTGTACTTTACTGTTGTAGTTGCACATTTTTATGTCCGCAAAGGGAGCGTGCGTAATTAAATGATAATCGGGGCGCTTAAAATTGGGAGCTTATGTCTCCCAAACCTCATGCCAAAAAAAAAAATGGATCCCTCGAGAGGGGAAGAGGCCACCCTCTGATCATGTTTGGATGACCTGCGGGTTCTCCTCTCACTGTGTTTGCTTTTGGAAAGAGGGGCGGATTACCGGGATTAATCATTTTTGAGAGGCTCAGAGGTTGAACGAGTAAATTTGTTTACTCATCGAATTGGGCAGTGTTGCCAGAATTCTCAAATTTAAATAATTTTTCCCTTCTCTTTTCCCCCCTCAGGCCCTTCACCAAAGCAAAACGATGGAGGGCTGCTCGGCGCCACTGGTGGTCAAGTTTGCGGACACGCAAAAGGACAAGGATGCCAAGCGGATGCAGCAGATGCAGTCGAACCTGTGGAACATTGCCGGGATTAACCAGCCCATCACGCAGTCGGTGACGCCGCTGACGGCGCCCGCCGCCGGCCACCATCCGAACCCACCGCAGCAGCAGACGCCGTTCCTGGCGGCCGACGCGATCTCGCCGGCGAGCCTGACCCTGCTGCAGCAGCTGCAGGCGGTGGCCCAGCAGCAGCAGTTCCTGCAAGGTGAGTTAATTCTTGGAGAAAAACCCGGTCTTTTCACTGAAAATAACTTCTAATGTCTACATTTCCCTAGTCGCCACTAGATGTCAGGCTGTCAAAATAGATGACTTGCATGCAAGTTTGTTTTCCTCGTTTGCAAGCCGGTCGTCAAAATTGGTAACGTGGAATATTTGAATGGTTGGGAAAGCCATTGTAAATAAAATGAAATTAGTTTTTTAATCATTCTTATTTATTATATGACTATTATGAATTTTGTGTGAGTTATTCAGCAAAAATCCTATGTGAAATATTCACAAGTACTCTTAGTTTGACGCGTTGTTAACGGATTTTTGGTACCTTTTTTCTTTTGATTTTTTTGACAGAATAATTAAGGTGAAAAGGAGATCCTGCCTCAACTTGAGTCGTCTGAAGCAACTTTAAGACAATCTCGAGTCGAAGTAGCATTATCATTTTTTCAATTATCGAAAAAAAAAAATGATTAACTAAACTTACTTTTGCATTTTGATCAAAATTCTTTGCCGAATGAATGATTTTTGGCCAAGTTAGGTCATTTCCAGTGTTGCCATGTATTCAAATTTTAAATAAATGGTTTGATTAAAAATACGTCGGATTTTTTTTTTGGAAAATGGACTAATTCAAAAAGATGGACATTTATTTCTGAATTCCCTCATTTTTTTGTTTTTAATGTTTTTATCCGCAAAATATTCAAAAAAATAATAATAATTGAAATCATACCCTTGAAACATGATAATTCACAAATAGAAGTATAATCGTTTAAAAATGATCAAAGTGTTTATTGAAAAAAATGACGAAATGAGAAATGAGTTATAAGAGCGTTTTTAAAGTTTTGCGTGAAGTAAGCCCATTGAAAATTATGTTTTAAATTGGATTGATGCTAATTTTTAATAGATTTGCATTGTTTACGTTCCCAAAAAGTAATAAAATGTTAGAAGGGCTGACTTCACGCCCAGTTACTCTAATTACTATAAAACTTCACTCCTATAAATCGAGCAATTCTAAATTTGTTAGAACATAAACAAATCATGCAAAAGTTGAGGGCAATGTTACTTACACCTCATTTTCGCAGGGCTTACTCCACTCACAACCTTAGAAATGCAATTTATTTTTAGAGATTTTCTTTAATTTGGCATTTTTTTTTGAATATTCAAAATTTCTGCTAAAATATTTGGAAGGTTTTTAATAAATTCTCTTTCGATAATTAAAATGCAGTAAATTTGTCAGAACAGACTCGATTACCCGAAGTTTTGATTATCCGAAGGTTTGTAGGGGATTTTTTTTGGTATTTTTTTTCTTATTTTTAATATCAAATTCGAGCTCTGCGACCTTGTTTTATGCAAATTTAAATGGTTGATTACCTGTAAAATAAAAAAAATTCAACATTTCAGCATCGCCATTTTCGCGGCCATCTTGGATTTAAATTTTTTGAATCACTTCAGAGTAGTTTGGGGATCACACTGAAGCTCAACAATTGAAAATACGACCACGAAAAAAATGTGATTCCGATTACCCGAAGTAAAATTTTGCCGAGGCCTTCGGATAATCGAGTCTGGACTATTTAAAAGAAAAATATGAGAATTGAGCTATTAGAGGGTTTTTAGGTTATGCGTGAAGTAAGCCCATAAAAAACGGGTTGAAATAAGTTTGCAGGCAACTTTTGTTAGAGTTCTGCGATTTCTAGAAGTAAAATTTTACAGTATTTAGAATAGCTGTATGTGAAGTTAGCCCTTCAAAAAAATGGGTTGCTCCCTTTTTTCTTTGAGTTTTTTTATATTTTAAAGATATGATATTAGCAATATTTCCCGTCCATGTGATTGAAAATTATAAAAAAAAAGAATTTGTGAATACATATATTGAAGTAAAAAATTAAAAAAAAAAATATATAAATTTATATTTTAGAGCGCCATTAACATTGTGAGTGATGCGAGACATTTTCAGATAAATTCCAGACAACTTTTGAAAGATTTGCTTACGCTCTTATAATATCAGAATGTCCCGTTTTCTAAGAAGATTTTTTTAATCAAAAATCAAAGGGCAAACTGTTTTTTTTTTCCTAAAACATGATCAATAAAAATAGTCAAATCACACTTGCTGTGTTTCAAATCAAATTAGAACAAAGGAGCACAGTAGCATCGATACGCATAAAAAAAAGAAGAAAGACTTGAGTTGAAGTCAGTTTTTTGAGTGGTGAGTGAAGTTGGCCCTTTGAAAAAAATGGGCCTCAAATTATCACTGAATCCATCTTTTGAAATATTTGCTAATGTGCTTACACATTGATTACTTGGATTAAGTTTTAGCTTACAAAGGCTGTGTGTGAAATCAGCCCTTTATAAAAAAAGTTTTTATTTCTTCTTAATACAATATAACTAAATTCAATAAATCAATAATTTTGTGTTTTTAACGTTTGATTTTTTTATTGGTTAAGTTTATCTTGATGATTTTCATTGCTTTAAACAAAATAGTTATAAATTTTGAATTATCGATTTAAATTGTGTATTTCTTTGCGTAAAATAATCTAAAAAAAATAGATTTGAATCCATATAGCGCCATTTCAAAACACTCTAGAAAGTGTAACTCCAACTAATTAATTTCAATCCCAGTGCAGCAGTAACATCGTCTGGAGGCAAAGGACTCAAATCGATTCTGGCTAGCCGATAAGCCGAAATCGGTTCTGTGGCGAAAGTTAATTCGCTCGTTCCATTCATCGATTTTCTTAAAGCTAATTACCTTCGTTTTAGTCCTCGGATTAAGAAAAAGGAGGAAAATGAGGACACTGTTGGCAGTGTTGCCAGCGTTTACCCACCGAAACTCAAACCGAAAATACGTTTGTTATCTAAAAGTCTAATCACCTTTTCGTGATTCAATTAAGAGTGACTGGGGAGGCCAACAAGACCACCACCCAAGTCTGCGTTCCTTCGGGGGTGGCAATGTCCGGGGCACGATTCGGCCATTAAAGCGTGTCCTTTTGCCATCAGCGCCGTCGGCGGCCTGGGCAGGAATTTTGGTGTCGTGGGGTCCTTTTTTCCCTTTTTGTCAAGAATGCAAGGTTGTTGTGAACAAAAAAAAAAAGAATAAAAAAACAAGAGTGAGGGAGAAAGTAGAGTCAGGAATTTTGTGTTTCTCTATGTTACAGAAACCTGCACAATTTGTGTGCCCTGCTTGTTATTGGACCACCAACCAAGAGTATAGTGGCAGAGCGCGGTGGATGCTTAAGCTTGCACTAAATTTGATCGTAAATTTTGATTTTTATGAAAGTGAGCCCTCCCGGAGGGGCTTTTGGAAGGTCGTGCACTGAATTGGACGGAGGTTTTTCTATTTTGATATTTATCTAAAAAAATGATTTTAATTTGTCGACAAAGTTGAAACACGGTTTAAACTTTACAACTTTACAACTTGCATACAATTCAACTATTACGATACCCCGACATCTAGTGGCGAATAGGGAAATTAAAAAAAAGGCAAATAATTTTCTCTGTAAACCTTTTGTCTAACTTTTTTTTTAAATGAACTTTGTAGTTAGTTTTTTATGTGGTAAGTGAAGTTGGCCCTTTGAAAAATGATCTTTAAAATATTATTGCAGCCAACTTTCATAAGTTTGGCTTATGTTTTTACACGTTCATTACTTGGATTAAGTTTTAGCGCATTAAAAAGGATGAGCTTGAAGTTAGTCCTTTATAAATAATGATTTCTTGATTGTTAGTATGTTTTCCTCCGTATTTTCTTGAAAAAAAATTTCGACGATCAAAAAATCCTTCCTAATGAAAATTACTCCCACCAAATTGACGTGGGATTAGTGTAAATTACTTTTCCACTTCCTTCAGATTACACGGAAGCCCTTTTCGACGGTTCTAATCACACCACAACTAATCCGCAAACGCATTCGACATTAATCTCCTCCCGCCGCGAAACCAAAATTAAGGCTCGAACCCCAAAGTTTGCCGTCAACCTGCGGAACAAATTGCCTTTTTTTTGGGAAAAGAAATAAAACTTTCCACAAGAAAAGGCGAAGAAGCAGTCATTAATTGCGTGTAACTTTTTTTCCTGACGGTGGTCAAAACAGCAGCGAAAAAGGCCTATCGGGGCCGTTGAATTAAGAATGATTTACTACCATTATAAACCGTCCTCGGACTGGGGGCTGATTTTTCCACCGACCGTCGAGCCGCGGGGTGACAAATTACACATCGGTCAATCGTTTGCGGCCGAGCTCGTAAATACTTTGGTTCGTGTGGGGCCTGTCACGCACCATTACAGTCTACTTTCGGGGGTATTCGTCTTGCGCTTTCGAGTTTCGAGAGGTATTCAGTGATTTACGAGAAAAAATGAGATTTTAAACTCTTAAAATTGAGGTTTTAGAGCGATTTTGAAGATGTGAGTGAAGTTAGCCCCTTTTATAAATTGTTTAAAAATTAAAATAAAGCTGCTACTACAATTTTCTAACGATTTAACAACAATAATGACCACTTTAAAATTGTGCGTGAAGTTAGCCCCCTAAAAACTAGTGCATACCGGTCTTTCCCCAACCTTGCAGTCTAACTTTAGGGGCATTTACGTTGACGAAGATGAATGAACGAGGCGGAAAACGGAACAAACAGCTTACACGTCGCCGTCCGCCCAAAATGGTCCCCTGTTCCGGGAAAAGGACGTTCCGGATCACACATCGACCATCGATCTTATTTATTCACGCAGAACGTCGTCCGTCCATCCCACTCATCTTGGCATTTCTTCTCTTTCTCGCTTTCGTAGGACTCAGTGCCCAGACGGACACGACGGCGGCCGCGGCCGGTCTGCTCAGTCCGCTGTCGATGCAGAACCTGGTCACGCTGGCCGCGATGACGCAGCCCTCGCTCCAGGCGGCGGCCGCCCAGACGCCGACGCAGGCCGCCCTCACCAACGCCGCGACCTCACTGTGTAAGTGTCTTTTGTCGGGTTTTTTTCTATCTTGTATTTTGGGACGCGTCCCTTGGGAGTGTTGAGCCGTTCTTGGAGATCTTTGTCTTTTTTGTCGGGGCAAAAATTCGACCCTCGTCGGGATGTCCGATAGTTGTCAATTCTTCAGACTTTGGAGATATTTCGTGTTTGGCGTTTTAAGTTGAATAGGATTTTATTGAACAACGAAACTACCAATCGATCGATTTTTTTTTGCTCAGCTGTATTCTTTTTAAAATAATTATGTTTGCTTAAAAATGCTCGTAAAAAATTACATTTTAAACTCTTGAAATTGAATTTCATTAGTAGTTTTAAGATTGTGCGTGAGGTTAGCCTCTTTGATAAAATGTTGTAATTATTACAGTCCGCACTTTGTAAATCAAACATTTTATCTGAACATATAGTAAAGGTCCTCCTTCAAGAAAAAAAGGTTCCATTCGGATGTATTGCTGACCTTGCCGTTTATTTATTTTAAAAAATTAAAAAAAGAATATTTAGATTGATTTGGCATTTTGTTTTTAATTTTCTAATGTAAAATTGCGTTAAATTTTAACCGTTTTTGGCTGAAATGTTATATATTTTGAAAATGAGATTTTTATTTTTTTTATTTCGCACTGAAAATTATTATTTAAAATTTGAAATTGTTGTATTATATATGATGCAGATCGTCCTTTTTCTTACAACAGTGCAGTGACATTTTTGATAAAAATTTACTTGATTTTTTTTCTTTGAAATTTATTTATCAGGAATTGATATGAACAAAAACTCTCAACCTTAAAACATTAGGACATGAAAAAAAATTAAAATATCTTTCTAAAAATGTGTTTTGGTATTTTTTAAAATAAATAATATTATTAATATCTGCAAAAATCTTCATCAAATATGTTTCCAAATTAAAAGCCAAAAAATGAACTTTCAAAAAAAAAATCTTGGCTTTTTGTTACAGTGAGCAAGGGAGCAATGGACAGATAGTTGTTCTCTTGCTTACTGTCTTGCATCAAATGAAACAACAATCAATGTAAAATCAATAAAAGACCTGCAAAACCCTTACTTAACAATGTGTTATTAATTACAAAATACTACACAAAAAAACTAAAACAATAAAAAAAATCCAAATCTGACCTTTAAAAAAAAAATTCATTAAAAGAGTCGAAAAATAAACAAAAACTTTGTTATTTATTTGCAATTGAAAACAAAATAATCTTTGCTAGATTTTTTTTTTCAAATATTTCAAACCAACAATAATCAAGCAAGAACACAAAAATACAAAAACTTACCCCGAGAATGACAGTGAGCAAAAGTGCTACTCTCTCCTCTCTGAGTTGTTCTCTTGCTCACTGTCTTGCACCAAATGAATCAGTTTTTATTCAGTGCATCTTAATTATTCTTTGGATTTGATTTGTATTTATTTCTATCACTTCTAGAGTTTAAAAAGGCTAAAGAAAGATGATTTTTTGAAAAAAATATATTTCTAATAAATATTTTATTGTTTAACCTTTCCTACTCATAAACAATCTAATTTCTCGAATTTATCAAATCTGTTCTGTGTTGTTTTCACCCCCTGTAAATCTAATTTTCCTTTTCCCTTCAACCAGAAGCCAAGTTTGGATTAACTCAAATTAAACCCATCTAACCGTGGAATTTCGATGTGGTGGTGGCAGCACTCTCCCTCACTTTCCGACTTCAAAATCCGGCAGCCCAGCTGGTTCAACTTCTTCAGCTGAAATAAACCGGAAAATTTAATCTTTCTCGTCCGCGTTCGTTGGGTTTGCCAGAAGTTGGCCCAAATTTCCATTTCCATCAGCTGCCAGTTGGCCGAAAGTGAAACGTCTTTTCGTGATAATTTCCCCAAAACAATATAGAGGCAAATGTGCGCGAGCGCGAGTACCATTATTAAATCATTTCCTTCGCCGAGCACGGGAAATTAAAATCATTACTTCTCGTCGTCGACACGAGCTTTTCCAGGACAAGGACGAGGAGTAAAGAAAAGGAAATTTCCGCCTTGTTCGCATTCGTAAAGGAAAGCGAAGTCCCATTAAAGAGCCCGGCTCGTAAAAAGTTATAAAAAGATGAACG
Organism: Culex pipiens pallens; assembly: GCF_016801865.2. Taxonomy (NCBI): domain Eukaryota; kingdom Metazoa; phylum Arthropoda; class Insecta; order Diptera; family Culicidae; genus Culex; species Culex pipiens. Next base: position 8,543,532 of record NC_068938.1, read on the forward strand.
ATTTCATTTTTATCTGTTTTATGACTTTTTCACCTGCTTTTGCCTCTCTTTTCCGAAAAAGTTCATTTCCTGCATTTTTCAAGTGACGAATTTTTAACGGCTTTCCCTCGTCGTTGTTGTCGTCGCGAGCGTGTCGAAAAATGAGCCAAAAAGTCGTCTCAAAAGTCAGTCAGGAGTCGTCACATGCACAAGCTCCTCTTCCTCTTTTGTGAGAGCGAGGGAGCCACGTGTTGAAGTAATAAACGGTTTATAGGGGAGCTGGGGGTAAGACGGCCAGGCGGGGTAAGACGGCCACCCCACTGTTTTAATAAGTATACTAATGAATATAACTAAAATGCTCAGCAATACTGTTCCTCATGCTAAATAATGCATATGGAGTGCCCTTTGCCAGAAATATTGTTTGAAATAGTATAAAAATAGCTCAAAATAAACAAATAATTTTTTAACTTGAAACTGGATGTTATTTTCATGAATTACAACTTAGGCATTTTTGTTAAATAACAATATGTTTTTCTGTCTTCAAATATTTTTTCATGTTAAATTGAAGTTTTCCCTAGATTATGTCCCTCGAAAAAGTTCAAAAAATGCGATAAACTGTTTACAAAAAATGTTTAAAAAAATAATTTATTTGGGGGCAAGACGGCCACCTCCTCCGGGGGTAAGACGGCCACCCGTAATTTGTAGATTTTACTTGATATAGGTTATATTTTTGACGGTTTTTGACTATTAAGACATACTTGTAGATAAAGGAAAAGCATTTTCAATAAAACTATCCATTTTTAATCAAAATACTGTTAACTACCATTTCGACGACATTCTTTACTGTGATATAGCAAAACTCATTGAATAGTATGAAATCCTATCAAACTTTTCATAAAAATCGCTAATTTAATATTGTTTACATAATTTTGATTTACTTATTCTAATCGAAATACACAAACTATTTTTTTTTGTATCAAATTGTGTTTGTTTTGTAGTAAAAATTCATAGTTTTTCATTAAATGTGGTCGCAATAATATGAAATTCACTGACCTAAAATATGAAATTTTTTAAACAGCATTTTTCTTCACATTTGAAACCTGATTTTTTTCAACCAAAATAGTTATGATGTTCAGAGAAGTCTGTTGAACCAACCATGTAGGTGTTTGGGTGGATTTAGCAAAGTTATTAAGTTAATTTATAGCATTGGCCGTCTTACCCCGCATGGGTGGCCGTCTTACCCCGCGTATTTCATATATATACGATTTCAATTATTATTTTAAAATTGCTGAAAGGTATTGAAAATTGGTTTTTAGACCAACTAAATTATGTCATTTCTATAATGGACTAGTAGTAGAACAATATGTACGTAATTTGAGATCAAAATAATCTGTTGTGTAAATTTTATTAGACTTTTCCCTTAGGGTGGCCGTCTTACCCCCATCTCCCCTAGTCATGAAAGTAAATTCAGTTTCCTTCAAAAAGCCGGGAAGGCGAAGTTTTGGGTGCATTTTCATGTTTGTTTGTGTTGAAGAACAACGGTGAAACACGCGAGGACACTTGTTTATGTTTTTTTTTACTTTTTTAGATTCTTTAAATTTCTGACTGATTTCCTGGTTTTACTTGTTGAACAATATATCAACCTCGTCCTTAACGACGCTGGCTTTGTTCTATAAAAACAACTAAAAAATAAGATTTTTTGTTTTATGGGATTTTTTTAATCAATCTTTGTTTTTTTAGGTTTTTTAAATTTTTTGTTTTAATATTGTTTTTTTTTTAATTTTTTGAATTTTTCGAATTTTAATTTTTTTTTTGAATTTTATGGAATGTAATTTTTGGAATTGTTGTAATTCACGAATTGTATCGATTTTTTTATTTTTTTATTAATTATTGATTTTTTTTAAATTATTGTTCCACTTGAAATTTTTGAACCTCTTTGAATGCTAGGAATTGAGGATTTTTTAGAATGTTGGCACCTTTTGATTTTTTTTTAAATTTAATTAATGTCGCAAACATTTTGAGTATTTTTTTCTATTTTTTAGAGTATTGAGTTTTTTTGTGTTTATTTAAATGTTTTTTTTTTTTTTTTGAATGAATGGAATTTATCTTCAAAATAATGGGAATTTTAGGATTTTTTTCAATTTCTTAATTTTTTAGTTTTATTTTTATTTTTGCGATATGGGAATTTTGAAAGGTTTGGAAATTTAAAAAATTCAACTGATTTTAGAATACTTAGATTTTTTAGTGCTTAGATTTTTTTTAATTTCAGAACTCATCGAATTTCTGGAATATTTTTTTTTTTTGGTATTTTCTTAATTAAGGGAAACTAATAAATTTATAAAATTTGAGAATTGTTGAAAATTTTGTGATTTTTATGTAATTTTTAAATAATTTGATTTAAGATAATTTGGAAAATATGTGATATTTTTTAGCATGCTAGAAAACACTACAATTTTTATATTTTTTTGTTTTTTTTTTTATTTTTAAAATGTTTCGAATTTTTTATTGTAGAACGTATCGAATTTCTGAAATATTTTTTTTGCATATTTTTTTTATTTAGGGAATCTATAAAATTTATAGCAGGAGAGAGAGTGCACTCTTAAGTGTTAGACGCGTTGTCGTGGCGATCGGCTAAAATTATGTTTTTATGCGTGAAAACTTCGGGATTTCGGTTCGAAATTGGTATTAATCGTTTCGTATTGGTGTGCCTCATTCAAAGATCATGAAGTTACGCGACAATTTTGCGGTTTTTTGCGAGTTTTCGAGTGTTTTGTCCGTGGTTCCTCCTTCAGAAAAAAACGTAAACACAAAAGTTAGCATCGAAAAGAGCGAAGTGTCAGTTTTTGCGAAAGAGAAAGTGGAAAAAAATGAGAACAAGAGAAGAGAATTGTGCGAGTGTTAAGAGCGGCGGGTTTTAGATGAAGAGGGGAGGAAAGGAGAAAGGAATATTAGTGCTGCGCCTGCTGTTGCTGCTGCTGCTGTTGTCCTGAATCAGAGAGGAAACGTTCCAAGAGCGGAGACCTTTATCGTGTGCTGTGGTTCAGGACTTCGTGCCGAGAACGAGGAAGCTGGTCGACGTGGAAGCAAAAGAGAGTGCATGGCGATGAACCACTGGTTGTTCTCGAGTAAGAGAGCATAACTCGATCAATCAAGTCGTCGTCGAATATGCCGAAGGCAGGGATGTTCATGCAGTCAAATATCCTTTTCCAAAACTAAATGTTTTATGTTTAATCAAACTTTTTTTTTCAGTATGGGGTCAAGGTAATTGAACAAAGCAAAAAAATCATAAATATTTCCATTTATAACATAATGCATATAAAACTACAAACAGGAGCGTTTGGTACGGTATGTCCACGCATCCTTCCTCCCCTGTAGATTCTGTGAAATGTGATCCGTTCTCAGAATCCTCTCTGCGGTAAACACAACGCAGTAGGGCTGGCCGCTTTAATTTTTGCAATACATTTTCGGGTGTTCTCGGGTGTACTGCAATTATTAATAATGACAAGAAAAGTGCTTGGGGCGTAATCTAATCACAAGACTTTCCAGCATGCTTTCATCGGACTGGCTGCGTTTGTGTTAGATTAGATTAGATTAGATTAGGGAATCTATAAAATTTATAGAATTTGAGAATTGTTGGATTTTTTAGATTTTTATGTTATTTTGAAATTTTTAAATTATTTGATTTTCGGAAATTTCGAAAAAAATTGGATATTTTTAGTATTATAGAAAATACCACAATTTTTATAATTTTTTTTAAATGTTTGGAATTTTGAGTTTTAAGTTTTTTTTTGCATTTTTAAAAAATTGAGATTGAATATTTTGTTAAATATATATTTTTTATATTTGGAATATTTTTAATTTTTTCTCTTGAATTTATTGAATGTAAATAAGAATGTTTGGAATTTAAGGAAATTTTTAATTCTTTTAGACTTTTTTCATTTTTTTTAATTTGGCAAAAAAATATCAGAAATTAAGGGATTTTTTTTGTTTTTTTATGTGTTTGATTTTTTATGTATTTTTAAAACTTTTAAAATATTGAAATTTTTGGATGTATTAGATTTTTTGTTTTTTTTTCTAGATTTTTAGAAATTAGGGAATTTTAGAATTTTTTTGTATTTTAGGAATTTTTTATGTTATTTTAATTTAAAAAGTGTTCAGAATTTGAGGTATTTGTTGATTTTTTTTATTTCTGGAATATTTCGAATTTTCTTATGTTTGGAATTTTAGAACTTTCTTTAAAAAAAAATGATTTTTCAAGATATTTTTGGTTTTTTTTAAGTTAGGAATTTCATTTGTTTCTGGAACTTCTAAACTTTCTGAATATTTAAATTGCTTGGATTTTTTACTTAGAGTATCTATAGAATATTCGGAATTGTTTGAATTAGTTTCTTTTTAAGAAATTTTTGCTATCTTTAATTTTTTTTAATTGAATTTTTGATAGTTGAATTTTTTTTGGGTATTTTAGGAATTTCTACGATTTTTACATTTGTGTTTTAATTTCTAAAATGTTAGGAATTTTGAGTATTTTATTTTAATTTATGGAAATTATGTTTAAAATGTTTGAAATTTTAGGAAATTTTTGTTTCTTTTACTTTTTTATTTAGAATTTTTAGAGTTTTTAAATTTTTAGAAGATTTAGGATTAAGAAATTGTGGGTTCTTGTAGATTTTTTTAATTTTTTTTGTTTGGAAATTTAAGTATTTTTTGAACTTTAAGAATTTCTGGAATATTTTTTTTAAATTTATTTTTATTTTTTGGAATTTATTAAATGTATGGAAATTTTTGTTTTCTTTTATTTTGAAATGTTTATAACTTTTAGAATTTTTGGATATTACGGATTTTGTTTTGAATTTGTAGATTTTTTTAAACTTTGATTTTTTTGTACAATTGCAGTTTTTTTAGTTTTTGAAGCTTTAGAATTTGTAAAATTTTAGGTTTCTTTTGAAATCTGAACATTTTTGGAAATTTTGATTGTTTTGGTATTTTTAAAATAAAATAAAAAACTCAATTTTATAGGATTTAGTTCACTTACTTAAAACTAAAAAGTTATGAAAATTAATTCAAAATATGTATCAATATATATATTTGAAAATGTATCTTAAACATAGAAATTTTTTTAGTTTATAGGACCTTTGAAAAAGTCTTGAATTTTTATTATTGGTTAACCCAAAAAATATTCTTTAAAGAAAATCTAAACTTTTCCCCTCAGTACCACCATCACCTTCCAAAATTAAATCGAAAACGATCTTTATATTATGACGCCGGCGAAGCGCAGAGCAGAACAAACACACAAACAAACATTTCATTCATACTAAGAAAACAGTGCCTTTTGTCTTTGCCGTTGTGTGGCACGGCAGCTCTTCTTATCTCGCCTGCAGGATAATATTTTTATTAAATTAAATCCTTTCCCTCCTGTCGTGTTCCCACACTTTTGTCTTCATCGTTTTCTGTTTGTTGTTTGCTTTTTGTGGGAGGCGGAACGTTGCTCCTCGCTCGCTTGTCAAGACTGCCTTGCCTCTCTCTGTTGGCAGATCTGTTTCTGTCTGTTTGGTTAACTCTTAATTTATAAGTCACTTATCTGGAGAAGAGCGACCAACCTTGCCACGATAAAGTGTTGCCATTTGCCGCAAAGCGGAGGCTTGTGGTTGGTTGTTTAACGAGATTATTTTAAGGTAAAGGTGTTAATTTTTGGGTGGGATTGAGCAAAAGTGTAATTTTGACAGCTAGAGTTGCCTTGTTGAAGTTGAAATCGATCGATTGGTAGTTATTGAAAAAAATCTAAATTAAGGTTTTGGAAAATCAAAAAAAATTGTCTTCTTCTATTTATCAACTATTTCCTCTTCTTTTTCTCTCTCTTTCTCTCTTGGTATCTCTCATCGTGTCCCGACTCTGTGTGTATGTGTGTTTACTGTCTGTCCCGCGCGAAAACCCCCCACTCGTCCATCAACAATGACAACTACCTGACCAAATAAAACAAATACACACAAAAAAAAACTATAAATTGCACACACACCAAACAACAACAACAGGTCTTTTAGGAAAGACTGCAGCGACATCTGCCTCAGGTGAGCCCCGCGTGCCCCCACCCCGAACCCCCTTCTCTTCTCTGCTACACCTCTGTGCATCCTAGTGAAATACTAAAAAAATAACGTTGTTGTTTTCCATTTTTGTGTGCATATTTCGCTCCTCTCTTTTTGTACATTTTATCTGCATCCGCAATGTTTGTCTTTTTTTTTTCAATAGTCCCATAGTTTGGTTGCCAGAGGGCGAATTTCGTGACTGAGTTTTGAAAAGGTTTCCTTTCTAAAAAAAACTTTTAAAATTTACTCTTCATTTAATCCTGTTTTAAAAAGGGTATCAACCTGCCTATATTTTCGCTCCAGTGTTTCAAATACTTCAACCCTATACTGAGCAAAGAAATACAAAAAAATAACCTGGAAACCTACAAAAAGTAGAGCTACCTACCTTTTTTGCTATCACATCTTGAACTGAGAATAATTTTTTTATTTCCTTTGAAGTTTTTCATCTTTTTTCAACCCGTTTCTCGACCCCGGGGCTGCTTAATTTACTCCGGGGTTGTTTTTAATCTTAGTGTTTTTGCTACCTTCTACAAAAAAAAATCATCCAGATTTGAATTGTCATCAAGACCCCTTCCTCCCTAATGCATTGCATCCTCCCTCCCTCTCAGTCTTGTTTGCTTTTGTTTCGGTTTTTAATCTGCTGTCTGAAAATCTAGGATTTTTTTTTCGGTAACACAGTTTGTGGTGGGTTGAGCTTAATTGAAGTGGTGATGTTTTCCTTGCGTTTTGCGTTTTCCCCCTTTTGAATGAGTGAGTTTTAATCTTAGTGCATGGAGTATTGAGGTTTTGTTTTTATTTCTATTTTAATCGCATGGTTTAGTTTTAATCAAAAGGAGATGATGTTCTGCATAAAACGAAAGTATCACAAGTAACTAATCATAAATAATTTTTAATCCTCAACTTTATTTTTTCAAAAGATTTCTCAAAAAAGAAGAAAAAAAATGAAATTAAGTTATTACCACTTATAATTACTGAAATGATCTATTCAAATATTTTTTTGATGGAAAATATATGTGGATAAAGCTGCTCTAAATTAGTAGGAGTCATGACCTTTCGTAAAAAGAGATTTGATTGTAAATTAATTAATCAATAAAAATACTCATCAAAAATCCCAGAGAATTTCTGAACAAAAATAAAAAATATAAAAATTTAAATAACAAGCCATAATCTTCACATTTAAATGAAAAAAGGGTTTTAAAATGCATTTTACACTAGTTCAATTGTTTTGCAATCATTAGTTTTCAAAAAATCTAAGATCTGACAAAAACAAAAAATGTATCGAAAAAAAAGATTTTGCATCGAAAATTTTCAAAAAATCATTTTTTAATAAACTCAAACATGTTGAAAATGATTTTAAACGCAGAAGAATGTATTTTAATTTGATTTAAGCTGGTTGCACTTGAATTTTCATTGAAATTTTTAAGTTTATTGTAAAAATATTGTTTTGCCCCCTGATTTTTCGGGCCAATTTCAAAGGGGGGGGGGGGGGGGGGGGTGACAAAAACTTTTAAAAATATTTGTACCAGCCTAACTTGAACTAAAAAAAAGTTTGCCATCAAATTTGAATCTTTTTGCCGCATGAAAAATGTACCAAATTTTGTTCAATAATTAAAAAAATAAGACAAAAATAGATTGTTGTCAAAACTGTATCAATCAAAAGGATTTTTTCTTTTCATTTTTATCTACGAAATCGGTGTTGTTTTTAATTTAGAGAATTTTTTCAGCTTTTCAGAAATATTTTTTTTCAAAAGTAGGCAAACATGTGCATTATTTAAAAATAATAATGAAAAAATGCGACTAATTTCAAAAAAGTTACCGAAAAATAGCTGTAAGTTGAAAACCGTGCACTTTATCAAAATTTGCGAATTTGCCGAAGTAACCAAATCGATCCAAAAATTCCTTCAAAAGATACCGATTTTTGAATTTTCATATTTTTGTATGGACAGCTGGCAAATTTGTATGAAAAATTATATGGACAAACTAATAATGTAAAATGGCTTCTTTGGGCTTACCGAAGGCACCAACAAAGTTTCAGACGGAAAAAAAAACAAATTAAAAAAAACGATTTCTAGACAATTGCTCAGCTGCGTGTAAAAGGCATGGGAATAAAATAAATGTCAGTATGGGAAACCAACTTGACCGAAATGTCAAGCTCTTGTAAGCGTTTATCCTTCCCTCTCGTCATCGGTCTGATGGCCGTGCGGGCTAAGGCGCCAGTATTTCTGTGAGTACTGGGTTTGAATCCGGTTGGTTACAATTTTTTTTTGTGTTTACAAAAATTATTCATGCAGGGTATGTGATATTAGGTGATGTTTTTTTAAAGTGATGTGGATTTTTTGCTGTATGAATCAACTTTAACATAAAAAAAAATGATTTGTTCATTTAAGTGCTTCATTGTGAGGTCAACCGTTAGCACAGCATCACGCAAATATCACTGAAATTCATCATCCCACCCTGCGCTGATGATGATGATGATGTGTGTGACACATTCCAATATGGTTCTCGGGATCATGATCCGGGATGTGTTGCTCATTTAATTTTCGGTTTTATTTATTGCGTTATTACATTTATTTGATTACACTTGTTTTTCCCACCCACATGTTGTAATTATTTTGATAAATTCTGATGCTCTTCGTGCTGTTTTCACCAAAAAGTGGTCAACAACTTTTTATTCTGTTTTTTCCTCCTGCGGTTTTCCTCGCAAGCTATTTTCGACCCTCAACGCAAAGGCACACGTGTGTGTTAACGATTTTCCCTACCAAACACTGACCTGTGTGTGTGTGCTCCAATTAGCTGACCGCAGGAAATTAATAGACTTTCTCCTAAAACTCACTCTCTCTCTCTCACCGGTATCAATTATTCACTGAGGGACGACCTCCTGCAGTTTGTTGTCCGCCACATCGTACAGGGTAATTTCCTCCGAAATTCTAGTCACCATTAGAGAGCGCCCTGTCGCGGGGACAAATGTCGGCTCGCCTCGCGGGAAAAGTGCCATTATGGCCGCGGACGACGGAATCGTTTCCTATAAAAATTTAATTACTGTGCGGTTCTGTGCCATCCGTCGACGTCGTCGTCCTTGTAACATAATTATGAAACAAGGTTTTTTTTGACACAGTTAAAAAAGTATATTTCAAGTTATTTTTAAAATTTAACATAAATTTAAAAAAAAATCTACCGAAATTTCTACTGTGGAAACATATTGTTAATCTGGCAACCCTGTCAAATATTATGAGCAAAGTGAAATGTAACACTCCAGTAACCTTGTAAATATGGAAGAAAATATTTGCCGATCCACTCTTTCTGCATATTAATAGATAAGGTTTTTTTAAATATTGATATTCTGGCAACACTTTCCTGAGCTATCGATACTTAAATAGATTTAAAGAACTTGTAGAGAGCAGGAGATTTTTATTAAAATTAATATTGTTTATTTTTTATTGTTTCATAGATTTTTTCGTTAAATTCCAAAAATATTTATCAAAAAGGTACCGGTTAAAAAAAAGTTCGAACAATTTTTAACAAGCATAAAAAATAACATGAGTTTTATACATATATTACACAGAAATAAAAAAAATATATGGTATACCCGAGCAGACGGTAATAACTTTGATTTTTTTTTTTTTTGATATTTGAAAATTCTAGGCCAATATCATTTTTTGTTATTTATAACAAGATTGGTTATTCGTCGTTATGATTTTTTTGTTATTCGATTGTCATTGTAATAACAGACTAATAACATTTTTAGTTATTCTTCGAACAAATCTTTGTTATTATTTTTTGTTATTTTAACAACTAATCCGATCATGCCAATAACAGTTTGTGTTATTTTCCATAACAAAAAATGTTATTCTCAAGTTGTTTTGGCTTTCAATAAAAATCAGACCAATAACAAATTTTGTTACCGTTATTCAACTTTTATGCAAAAATGGATTTTTCAAGAAGAATCCAGAACACTTTTTGTTATTTCAACAGTATTTGTTATTAAAATGGTATGAATATTGGTATTACCGTCTGCCTGGGTAATTCATCAGGAAATGGTGTAAAAAAAGTATAATATTACATCAGAAAATGAAGAAATTTCATGCGTATCTGGTGAATATTCATCAGGTTAACATTTTTACACATTGTTTAGGTAGTATTACTCTAAAAGAGATAATCTTCATCCTACCAAATTTTAAAAAATTCCAAAATTCATTTTTTTTTTGGCTGTGTAGATTTAATTTTACATGTTTTTTTTTCGCTTTGTGTGCATTAAAAATTTGGATCGTGTAAAATTTGATGGTCTGTCACCATTTCCTGATGAATATTACCATTTTTTTCATTGATACACAAGAAAGAACAAAACAATATATAAACAATTGAACCAATATCACCAAAACTTTTTTTTTACTTTACAACATTTTAGGGTAATTTTTACATTTAAATTCTGTCTTACTTGGTCGTTTCTTTGATTTTGTTGCAATCTAGTCACTGTACACACGCAGAAAAAAAAAATATTCATCAGGAAATGGTGACAGATTTTTTGTCAAAAAAAAAAAGATTTATTTTACCCTAGCAAATGATGAATTTTCATCAGTTTTTGATTAATATTCATCAGATTCACATTATTACACATTTTTTGTTCAAAATTCTCAACATTCCAAAATTCAACTTTTTTTTCTGTGCAGAAAAAATCATGCTAATATAAATTCTGGGAAGGGGTACATCTTTTACTCCAGAAAAATGTGTAATTTTACCACTATTTTGGTGTAATGTCACTTTTCCAGTCTAAATTGATGTAAAATTACATCATAAAAGAGGTAATATTCAACCTGCCAAAAATACACCTTACTGTGTAAGATACACAAATAAAAAAAAACAATAATTTTGTAAGGTGTGGAATTACCTACACAGAAAAAAAATCATGGTAATATTACATCTGGGAAGGGGTACATCTTTTATGTCAGAAAAATGGTGTTATTTTACCTCTGGAAATGTGTAATTTTACCACTTTTCTGGTGTAATGTCACTTTTTCAGTCTAAATTGAGGTAAAATTACATCATAAAAGAGGTAATATTCAACCTTCCAAAATTACAGCTTCCAAATTTACATTATTTTTTTCTGTGTACTTATTATGTAATTTTACCTTTTTTTGTTATTATACACAGAAAAAAAGTTAGATTTGGCAGGTTGAAATTTTAGGTGGTTGAAAATGACCTCTTTTAATGATTTTAATTTGCATTTATCTTGTTTAGTTTACGTTTTATTTTTCTTTTGATGTTTTTTTTTAATAGTATTTGGCCTATTATACCACCTTTTTTATAACATTTTGTCTATCTATTTTTTCATGTTTTTACGCTCAATTTTTCAGTTTTTTACTCGTTTTTCTCATTTTCTGCTATAGAATGCTATAGAACCATTATCATTAAAATTGTAAAAAAAATATAGGAAATGTTAGTTAAAAACATAGCCAAAGCTGAGCCCCAAAAAATACATTTTTAAAAACATTGGAAAATTCAAATAAAACAAGTCAACTTTCCAACCCTAAAATTTTCTAAAATTTAAAGGGCTCTTCTATGCAATGCTTTTTAAAGATCAAAAATTGGTTGAAAAGTTATTTTTTGGCAATTTTTTAGATCGAAGCTCGTCTTAAGATGGGGTTAGGTTGTAGAGGGTTAAAAAATAATTTTAAATAATTTTTTGTCTAGGTTTACGATATAAAAAAAAAAAAAAAAAAAACGAAGAAATGCGAAATCGTCGCAAACTATTTACTCTATTTCGATTTTCAACGTTAAATTTTTACCTTGTCCAACATTCTGAAATAAATTTTGTTCTACAAATGTAGACAAAGAAAATGCACGCAATCCCCTTCAACCGAATTCAGATAACCCACTTTACAGCATCCTTTACTCCTGAAAAGCTGCAACTGATGCTGCTGCTGCTGCTGCACTAATTGGAACCATTTGAGGGACATCACCCGGACAGCCCATGGCAACCTGGCCATTCCTGGCTTGTGTGAGGGTGCAACATTAAACCAACCTTTTTTTTCTGCTGCTGCTCCTGTTCCAATTATGACAACCCCCCCTTTTTCTCCCTCTCTCTCTTTGTTACGGTCGCGATGGTTTCGCCCCGTGCATTAATTATTAACCATTTGCATAACCTCAGAAAAAAAAACAGAGAATAAAAAAAACGCTGCCGAGCAGCAGCACCATCCAGCAGTTTCAAATGCTTTTTCGGTTGGAAAAACCGCTGGCTCTGGTGGTGGTGCAGTGAGGGATAATTTTGCAGTGCAACTCGCTGGCAGTGTTGTTACTGTTTAAAGTTACATTGAAACAGGGAGGGACTTTTTTTTGTTGCACTTGTTCTGGTGGTCCTGGCAGCAGAACATATGCCAGCGAGTAGACCTCAGTGCCAGGCCTGACACTCAATCCGCAATAATTATCATCATAATTACGTTTTTAATAATTATAAATTTATAACGATTTCCCCCCTTTTTTTTTTTTGTTGGCGGTTTCAGAATTTTGGTCTGGCCTCCCACCACGCTCTTTTCTTTTTTTTTCGTTGGAATTACATTGTCGGAAGGTGTTCTGACTTTCATGTTGCATGTACATTCGGGACGGGTAATTTGAGTAACCGACTCGGAGGTTGTAAAAGCGAGTGAAATTAATTATCATATCGCGCCCGCGCATCATTTACCACTCTCTCTTTGTAAAGCTTCTTTATTTGCGTGTGAGGTGAAATTCAGGGGCTTCGAATCGATTTTCCCTTGTTTAATTGAAGTTTATCCTGTTTTACTACAGGTGAAACAGATATGATAATGTTGAGAAGATTGTAAAAAATGTGATTTTTTCGGAAGTGCATATTCAAATTTTGGGAAAAAAACATAAACAACGAAAAAATTAAAACTGAAACTGATCAACAATCTGTCAAATTAGACTTAACTTTATTGTAATTTTATATCTTTTGCTTATCATTTAAAATTATGTAATTATGCTTTAGGCAGAACAAATATGTTAGTAAAATCATTACAGTTGAGGTACAACCAAAAGTTTACATTATCAAACAAAGTGTATTATAAAAATCCATGCAAATAGTTTTTTAGTGATCATATGAAAAAGTCATTAATTTTGTTTTTGGGCCTTTTTGAAGCCATTTTGTGTCATTGTACAAGTATCCATTCAATTTTGGCAACTGTTAATACAAAAACGGTATGTAAATATTCGAAAATCTGTATCATTTTAAGAATTTTTTTATCGGTTTGGTATCTTCGGCAAATTTTAGGTATTGATGAGAATTATTCAGAAAAAATGGTACGCGGATTTTTTTTTTCATTAAAAAAAACATTTTTACACAAATATTTAATTTCCCAAAATCCATATTTTTTATTTTCTTTTTTTTTACAATATAATTTAGGGGACAAAAAACCGCAACTTTTGAGCCATACAGAAGCATGAACCAAAATGTTGCTGCCAAACTATGTTTTTTTTAACTGTTTCTAGTAAAAATAGAAATTATAGTCAAAAATAATCAATCCAGTATTAAATGTGAAATCAAACTTGTAATCGAGAAGTACTTAATAGAATTCTGATAAATGCACAGTTTTTAAGATTTACACACCATTTTTTCATTACTGAATTCAGTTTAATTTACTGAAATCTGCACTACTGAATTTTTCAGTAAATGAAAACTTGCTGAAATTTCAGCAAACTTTGACCGCTTCATAGTTTAGCGAAAAACTAACTGAAAATTTCAGTAGTGAGCAATTCTCTACCAAAACCGAAAATGGATTTTATTTGTATTTTTTTATTTGGCTCAAACTGGCCTTTCTTATGACCAAATAAGCTATTTTGCATTATTGGTTCACCCATACAAGTCTCCATACAATTTTGGCTGCTATCCATACAAAAATGGTTTGTACATATTCAAACAACTGTAAGTTTTGATTGAATTTTCTGATCAATTTGGTGTCTTCGGCAAAGTTGTAGGTATTGTTGAGGACTTTTGAGAAAAAATAAGTACACGGAAAAAAAATTGCAGATTTTTTTATCAACTTTTTTCCCTAAAACTCAATTTCCCAAAATACTTATTTTTTGATTTTCGAGATTTTTTGATATGTTTTAGGGGACAAAAATCCGCAACTTTTGAGCCATAGAGAAACATGGTAAAAAAATCTGCCGCCGAGTTATGAATTTTTGAAAAAAAACAGTGATTTTTGGAAAAAAATCGGAATTTCATGCTAAAACAAATTTGACGTTATTTTTTAATGCAAAATTGAATTTGCAATCGAAAACCACTTTACAGATTTTTTGATAAAGAGCTCCGATTTCAAGATATAGCCACCGAAAGTTTAATTTTAGCGAAATATTTGCAGTTTTTCGATTTTTAAAAATAGTAACCATGGGTGGCCATTTCCAGAAATTTTTTTTTTTTGAAAAGTTCATAAAATTTGCTATAAAATTGTCTAAGAGACATTGAAGATTGGACCTCTGCTCTGGTTGCTGAGATACAGCCTCTTTAAGAAAAAAAAACACGAAAATTGAAGTTTTCTAAGTCTCACCAAAACAACTCACCATTTTCTAATGTCGATATCTCAGCAACTAATGGTCCGATTGCAAATGTTAAAACATGAAACATTCGTGAAATGTTCCGATCTTTTCGAAAAAAATATTTTGAAATTTTTTTAATCAAGTCTAACATTATAAAAGGGCCAAACATTGAATATTACGATTATTTTGAAAAAAAATTCTAATATCGGTTTTTTTTTCCGTGTACCAAATATGAAAACATTTTTCAAAGTTTTCTTTAGCTGTCCATACAAAAATGGTATGTGAAACGAATTGGTTTCTTGGGCAACTTTGTAAGACTACACCGAGAAAAACAATATGTATACGGAAGATAAAAATAACGCTGATTTATTTAAATCTCCTTTGTTACTAAAAAATGATTTAAACAAAAATAATATATTTGTTTTCGTTGCCATATTTTCAGAAAATTCCAAAACAGACAATAAACCTCTGACCAAAAAATATATTTTTTAGTAAAAAAGAATGATTTTAGAAAACAAAAAATTGACGTTATTTTTAATGTAAATTTATTTTGGCAAATTATAAATTGACTTTAAAAAAAAAATGTTGTATTTTTTTTAATGTGCCCATTTTTGCCCATTAAAAAAAATGTTTACGGAAAGCTAAGAAAATTTCTGTGGTTTTTTTATGAAAAGGTCCAATAAACCAAATTTCCAGTTTTTACTTTTTGGGTTTTTTCGAAACCGTCTTGAGTCAGCAAAGCAAAAACTGAAAATTTGGTTTATTGGACCTTTAAAAAAAACACCAGATTTATTTTGTTTTTTTTTTTCAACTTTGTTGATAGTTGTTGAAGTAAAATAAAAACTGGAGAAAATAGATTTTCTAGCACTCGTTTTATGAACACCGATATCATGGTAACTCAAGAATAACTTTTTGAAAGGACTTATTTTCAAAAGTTAGTCCAGATTATAAAATTTGGAAATAATTTTTGTTGGCCATTAGTTCTCGAGCTGCTCACAAGAGGTATGATGAATATTTTGACCTCTTAAAATTGCTGTTATTTTTCCTGAGTCTCTTTAAAAATTAACAACTTTTTTAAAAGTTTTGTGAGAAATAATCTTAAACAGTTTGAATTTTCCGTACCAGTAAAAAATCTTTTTTGATATATTTTTTATAAGTTTTTCTTTTCTATCAATTTTAACCTTTTGTCCATTCGATATTTTGTAATATTCTAAATAGTCACATTTTGATAAAAAAAGAATGTCCACTATTTATTTGGATATTTTTTTCATTTTGATAGCTTAGTCTTGCCTTTTTATTTGTGTGTTTGAGTTTTTGTTATTTATCATTCCAGCAATTTTGCATAAAAAATTCATCCTCAATCTTGAAATCAGTGTTTTTGACGAAGTATTAGTAAATATTTCCAGACCTGGTAAAATAAAAGGCTTGACTTTTAAAATATTCAAAAAATCCGATTAAATTTGAACTGCAGTTTCCATAACCAACATACCGATCTTCGTAGTTTTGGTTTGGCCATAAGGGACCCTTTAAAAAATGTAAACAAAAGCAAAAAAAATCTGAACAATATGGGGCAAAGTAGGATAATTTAATAAGACTACTGACTTGAATGATTTGGTGAAATTGCCCTCTAAAAAAATCACGAAATTTCTGAAATTTTAAATTGTCCGATAAATATATTTGTGAGTTCTTTGATTGTTTTAAGCTGAAATTGAAAATGAAGTCATCATTCAAAGTAAAGATATTTTTTTATTTCTGAATTTTTGTTGCTATTTAACAACAATTTTTTAACAATTGTATAACTTTTGTTGGGAAATTGATGAAGTCATAAATAGTAAAATGTATCCAAATGGTTTACAGCTTGTAGCTATTATTGAGAGATTATCGTTTTCCCCGTTTCGCCCATTTAAGAGTAACTGCTGGAATCCAAAAATAAACACGCCCAAACTCTTTCTCACTGATGTTGCTCATTTGGTTTGTCACTCGCAGCAGCCGTTGGCTGTCGCTAACGAAGTGACCCTGGCAACTGACCACAACAGCAACTGACAACCATTAAAAAAAACAACAACATAAATACACACGACGACGACCTGACCTGACCTGGTGAGTGAAAAACCAAAGCCAATCAGGATCATCACCCACACTCGTGCACGTGGCCATTAAAGTATGCTATGAAACAAAAAAAAAATGCAGAAATATTATAAAATTGTCACTGCAAATAATTTCGCCCACGTGCGACCATAGGTGGCCATGAGTTGGTCATCATCGTTCTTGTGGTTATTTCTTCCTCTCCCTCTCTCTCTCGTGATTAAATTTACTCGCAGCTGGAAATTGCATTTATTTATATTTTTCACACCCGGTGCCGGGGTCGTCAGTTATTGGCAATTGAGCCACCTATCGGACAACTATCAAACTAACACAACTGTGCAATTTTGCAATCTGGTGTCCACTTTTATCGAAAGCCATTGAATAAAAGTGTATTTACTCATCCTCTTCACTCTGTTCTTTTTTTTTTTTTTTTAGTTTTTTATTGCATGACGATTTTTTTTAACTCGTTGGAATGGACATTTTTACGCGCTTTTCTAAAAACAAAAAAAAACTTCCCTCAACAAACCGCCCCTTTAAAAAACACTCTAATTTTAATCGTTTGCCCTCCACTTTTTGTTTTCTCCAGGGACCGCCGGATCCGATGCGGCCGCGCTGACCGCCCAGTACGCCGCCCTGCCCCAGTTCGGGTCGGCGGCCACAGCAGCATTCACCACGACGCCTTTAGCCAACCCGACGATGGCGCAAGCGGTGGCCGCGGCCGCCGGCAAGCAGATCGAGGGTGAGTTCATCAATTTAAGACGAACATTTCGTTGTTCTAACCACTAGATGATCACGGCACAATGTAAATCCTGTAAAAAAAAACCCGTAATTAATTTTGTTGTTTTACGAGTCATAAAAATAAATTTTGAACTTTAATAGCAGATTCCTAGATTATATTTTTAAAGGTCCTATCTGCAAAGGAAAACATAGGAAACTCATTGGCTGTTTTGAAAATTTACTCTAGATCTAAGCTTTTTGATAATATTGAAACTTGATTGTTGAAATTTCGAAAAACAGCCCTTTTTAAAAAGCACTGTATTTCAGTTATGCGTGTTTTTTGTGGTTAAAAATTGTTTAAAATATAGATTGCCCTGTAAATTTGGCTCTTTTGGTAAAAATTTGTAGAACGCAAATATTTATTTCAACCAATTCCAGGTTTATTTTAAGGTTTTATTTTAATTTAATGTCAAAGGATACTTTTATTTTTGATGTGCTTTACATCGACAGGGAGCGCATTTATGAAACAACCCTGATTTAAAAATTGTCTAACTTTGAAACACCTAAAAGACTCGATTTTTTGAGCATAGGTATGACCCCCAAACTACTCTAAAGTTTATAATTCTTAAATCTAAGATGGCGGACAAAATGGTGGGGATAAAATATTGACTAAATGCATTTGGTATGTTTTAAAGCGTACAACTATTTAAATTATATGGCAGAATTTAGTTAAAGTAAGAAAATTTCAAAAAATAGGAAAAAAATTATTTGGTACTTGATTTGATCATTTGAAATGCCATACAAACCTTCGGTTAACAGAACTTGGGATAATCGAAACATCGAATAATCGATGATTCGGATAATCTAGTCTGGACTGTATAGTAAATTTCGAAGTATTAATACAAAATAAAACCCCTTTTTTTAAAGACTCATTTGACTGTATTTTTAAATATGATATTTTGTGAAAATTTAAGTATTTTACAAAACTATGGTTAAGTGAAAATAAATGCACTACGTTTGATATATATATTTGCAAATTTTTAAAGTATTAGTGTATTACAAAAAAATTAGAATGTGAAAATGCACACAAAAATTTGCTTCGTTGATGCCCACATTACGAATTATGAAAATTTGAGTATTTTCGAAAAAATACGGTGTTTTAAGTAAATTTTCGCATTTTACGGAAAAGTACAAATATGCATCCTGAATTCGTTTGATACTCATAATGCAAATTTTGGAGATTTGATTATTTAGGAAAAATATGTATTATTTGGAAATTCGAGTATAAATACTTTGAAAGTTTTATAAAAGTGAGAAAAAAAAACAAGCCAAATTTCGCTTCGTTAGATACTCATATTGCAATTTTTAAAAAATATATTATTTTCAATTTTTTTTATTTTTTTTGATATTTATTCTTTGAAACTAACTATATAATTAAAAATATAATGTTGATGAAAGCATTGACAATTCTAGAAAGATAAAAAAATAGTTATCGTCTGTAATCATCGATAGAATTAACGATATAACGAAAACGATAGATTATCGTTATCGTTAGACGCTAAATATATTTTAAAACTTTGATAAGAACATTGTGTCATTGAAAATAACAAAAAAATGTATTTCTTTTCTTGTTATTTTTGTTTAATTTAAAAATCGAAGCTTTTTATTATTACGAATTACTGTGCACAATTTTGAAATTTAGAGTGTTTTTTATCTAACTTCGATTTTGGTAAATCCTATTTTTGGCAACATCAACTTCCCGAGTTTTTCAATATCTTTAAATTAATGATATTTTAGTCAACTAAAACTTCCGGAAAATATGTCTTTAAATTTTTCCTTTAATTGTGATGGATTAAAAAAAATAGCTATTCAAAAACAACGTATTTTATGTGAATATTGCGTTAATTACGTGATTTAAGCATGATTCCGGAATTTTATTCATTATGCTGGAGAGCTTAACATAATTCCCACACAAATAAAAAAAAAACAAACTTTCCGAAAAAAATGTTTTTCTTGCCAAACAAATATTTTACTAATTTTTATTAAGTTTTTTTTAAGAATTTAAAATATTAAAACTTTTTGGCTAAATTTTTACGTTTTTGACCAACAAAATAACAAAATAATGGTGTAAAATGCATTTTAAAACACTTTATTTATCGAAATGTTTAAACTCAGGTTTGTGATTTCATTTCATTTTAATTTTGTTATTTCTTTGCACCACCCCCACCTCCCTTCAAAAAATAATTGCAACGGCCTAACTCGTCTTTAAAATTTTAAATTAAATAAAAAATTAACTCGTTTTAAAAATCATTCTAAAACTGATTAATTCAATCATATCATGTTAAATTTTCAATGCTTTCACTAAGAATGTATTTTTTGAAAATTTAGTAAGTTTCAAAGCAAAATATGTACTCAAAATTATTCACAAAATACCGTATTTCATTCAACAATATGCAATATGGGTACTAAACACCCAAAGGAAAAATATATCTCAAAATCTGCATCATTGGATTTGCTGCAAAAAATGTCACATTTTATAACATTTTTTGCAGCAAGCCCGTAGATCATTTTTGCCCGCGTGTAAAAATTTCAGCGATCTGCAGTTCTCACCAACACATATAATGCTGGCCCGTCTCCGAGCAACACTCCAAAGAGAAGCATATATTGGTGCTCTTTCACTCACTTTTCATCAAGCGTCCATGGCGCGGTAGTAGCGTGTCGGATCAATAACCAAGAAGTTGGTGGTTCAATCCTCGTTCTGCTAAGTGTTTTTTTTTGTGAAATACAACCAAAAAGCCGTCGGTAATGTCGATAATTGTCGGTAACGGGCAAAAATGTCATACTCCTATATCGCAAAAAATGCATGAGGACAGTTTTCATGCAGATTCTGATATACTTTCATGCCGCCATGCATCACAATCATGCGACTGCCAGTTGGGTGAACGAAGCGAAATTTTGTATGTTTCTTACACTATACTAAAGTATTTTTGTAAAAATACAATTTTTTTTCAAAATACCGTATTTTTTCGAAAAAAAAAAAACTAAAATTTTCATAATTTGCAATATAGCTTTTCAACGATGGACTTTTTCAATTTACCAGAGTTTTTTTTTAAATACTAAAATTTTCACCGAATTGCCGTCTGTTTTTGAAAATACTCAAATTTTCAAAATTTGCAATATAGTTGTGGTTTGGTTGAGCGTTTTAGCAGAACGCATTACTGTGAATACAAAGAGACGAGTTGTTCCTTTTAATTCCGCTATATATTTTAATATCTTGACAGATACGTATTTCGTCTACTACTTGCAGACTTCATCAGTGTTCTGTTCTCGACTGAAGGTTTATCGCTGGTGTATCCATATTTGTAGTTACTGTAGGTACTACCTCCTCGTTCTTCTTTTGTGCCTGTATAGGTAACAGCTTAAACAGCCACGTTGAGCCGTTACCTGAATCCTTGTTGAGTAAACGTTTGTTGCCTGCCTTGAAGATTTCCAAACTTTCAGCGACAGCCAGCTTCGATGGGTTAGTGATGTGTCTTAAGATGACCGCGTCGCTAGCTGTGATGTTATGTTTTTCCTCGATGATGTGTTCGGTTACTGCTGACTTGAAATGGGGGACAAATCCTTTCCGTTTTTCCTCCATGGCAATTTTGACATATGTGTGTATATGCTCATCCAACCTGGTTTGCAGCAATCTCTTAGTTTGTCCAATGTAGCTCATATCACAGTGGCCGCAGGATACCTCGTAGATGCCGGGTTTGCCTAAAGTCGGTATGGGGTCTTTCGTTGAACCTAAGATGGATTCCAACTGGCTGTTTCTACTGCTGAACACTAAATCGATGCCAAATTTAGCCAGTTTTTGTCGTAATGGGCGTGTTATCCTGTAGTCGAATTCTACTGCTGCTCTTCGCAGTGGCTCTGCTGATGGCGTAAGGGTTGTGAGTGAAGTTCTGTGCAGTTTTCTTTCCTTCTTATCGATGATTGCTTGGATAGTTGTTCTGCTGTAACCGTTGATTTCCGCTGTTTCAAATATGTACTCCAATTCTTTCTGTTTTCCTGCTTCGCTGAGGGGTAAAGTTGTCATCCTATGTATAAAATAATGATATGCTGCCATCTTATGTTGGAATGAATGGTTTGACGTGGCTGGGATTGTTCTTCTGGTGTTTGTTGGCTTCCTGTAGATCTCGAAAGAAAACGAAGATGGGCAACCTGGTTCTCTTAGGATCAGGATGTCTAAGAAAGGTAACTTTCCTTCGACTTCCATTTCATAAGTGAACTTGATGCTCCTGCGTGCACTGTTTATGGTGTCCAGTACCGTTGTTAGTGAGTCCCTTTTGATGATGCAGAAGATGTCATCTACGTATCTCCACCAACGTTCTGGTAGTAGGTTTTTGGTTTGTAGTTCGTGTTCCAAAGCTGCCATATAAACATCGCTCATGAACGGTGACAGTGGGTTACCCATCGATGCTCCCATCCTCTGTTGGTAGATGCAATCCCTGAACTGGAAGTAGCTCTGTTCCATGCATAATTTGACGAATGTTATATACTGGATCGTTTTTTGTCTCCATGGTTCTCCCTCGTATTGTGATTGCAGCCAATCCCGTAGAGTTCCTATTGCGTTTTTTACTGGTATGCTTGGGAACAGTGCTGTTACGTCGAAGGAAACCATTATTTCATCCTCAGCTATCGGTCCCGACTCGGACAAGGGAAACAAGGGACAAGGGAAACCGGGTAGTAATCATGGACCGGGACGAATACGACAAGGAACTTCTTGAGAAACTCGGAAACAGGGAAAAATATTCACTACAACGAGGATACACGCTAATCGATATGGTCAAAAAAGTAGAGAACACCATCAAAGAATGTGCAGGCCTTTTGAAATCGGTTGGGAAAACTGCAAAATCGTTGAGAGTACCGAACCCAACTCTACCAAGGATTAAAGCACTACCTAAAGTGCATAAACCAGGCAACGAGATGCGAGAAATCATTTCAGCAGTGGATGCCCCAACCAGTCGGATCGCAAAGTGGCTTGTCGAGGAATTCAAGAGTATGCCGAAACCCTTCCCGAGCCGTTCGATCATCAGTTCGCAGGTGTTCACAAAGGAGCTCTTAGAGTCGGGACCGATAGCTGAGGATGAAATAATGGTTTCCTTCGACGTATTGACGAAAAATTTATTCTTTGCGAAATATAATTTTGTTGCGGTGCTTTACACTGGAATTTTATAAAAATTCAAAACATTTTAGATTGTTTTCAGTTGATTAGACTTGAAAATTTTGAAGTTTTTTGGAAAAATATTTTTTTTGCCCCCTGATTTTTCAGACCAATTTTTGATGGGAAGGGGGGGGGGGGGTTCGCATAAACTTTGAAAAATATTTGCAACGGCCTTACTAGACCCCAAAAAATTTTTTTTTGAGTGTAAGCATTGAAAATTTAACATGATATTGTTGAATTAATCGATTTTAGAAAGATTTTAAAAATTACATTAGTAATTCACAATAAATCAAAATATTTTAAAACAAGCCCAAGCATGCTAAATTTGATTTTTAACGGAGGAAAATCCTAATTGTTTTTTTTTTTTCCT
Organism: Culex pipiens pallens; assembly: GCF_016801865.2. Lineage (NCBI taxonomy): Eukaryota > Metazoa > Arthropoda > Insecta > Diptera > Culicidae > Culex > Culex pipiens. Next base: position 8,566,498 of record NC_068938.1, read on the forward strand.
AAATTTTCATTTTTCCCATGCTCAGAAGCAACTGACGCAGCCAGTCCGATGAAAGCTTGCTTGTCTTAGATTTAAATAGCGCCTCACACCCATTTCCTGCAAATAATAACAATTGCAGTACATCAGAACACTCGAAAATGTATAACAAAAATTAAAGCGGCCAGCCCTACTGTGCCGTGTGTTTGCCGCAGAGAGGATTCTGTGAACGGATCACATTCCACAGAATCTTCAGGGAAGGAAGGATGCGTGGACATACCGCACCAAACGTTCCAGTTAACAGTTCCATAACTGTTATGTTGGTTGTGCTTAGTGTAATGATTTGGGTTGTTTTAAAATGAAATTAAATAGGGGCTATCCATAAATGACCCTTTGTGGACAATTGTCAATAGAAATTCACTTTTTTGTAAGATTTTAGCTTGAAAAGAAAAAAAAATGTTGAAATTAATACTAACCATTATTTTTGTGCATTTAATTGAAAAAAAAATGTTTATGTTATCAACATGACCAACTTGACAATGAACATTTATATCGATGAAATCTGAATTGTGTTAAAAAAATATGTTTAATATTTTACTCTCTCTCTCTCTTCCCATTTCTAGGCCCCGAGGGTTGCAACCTGTTCATCTACCACCTGCCGCAGGAGTTCACCGACACGGACCTCGCGTCGACCTTTCTGCCGTTCGGCAACGTCGTCTCCGCCAAGGTGTTTATCGACAAGCAGACGAACCTGTCCAAGTGCTTCGGGTTCGTGTCGTTCGACAACGGTGCGTCGGCGCAGGCCGCCATCCAGGCCATGCACGGCTTCCAGATCGGCACGAAGCGGCTCAAGGTGCAGCTGAAGCGCTCCAAGGACGCCTCGAAGCCGTACTAGAGCGGTAGTAACGTCGGCGTTTCTTTTTTTTTACCTGTTTATTATTATTATTTTTTCAAAGTTTTTTTGCTGATTTAACGTTTTACTCGTTATTTGTTGGACGATGGTGAGAGAGGAGAGAAAACACACACACACAAAGATCGCAATCAAAGTAGGCGTGCCGTGATCGTCGCAGTAGCCTTTGTTGTCACTCGGAAAATTTCACACCTCATTTTTATTACTTTCAATCTTTAAATCATTATTTGTTAGGCGGACAATTCTCTCCAGCATTGGAAAATTTTAAAAGTTTAATGAAAAAGTGCTTTTTTTTATTACGATTCCAGTGGAGAGGATTGATCGAAGTAGGCGGCAAAACCAAAGGCAGAGTTTTTTTTTCTTTTTGTTTATTAATGTTTTTACCTTTCACCTACCACACTGTTACAAATATCAACCAAACAAACGCAACTGCTGCGCAGTGAATTAGAGAAATATGTTGCGTTTTAAAAAACTTCCTTTTTAATTCGCCACCCTTTGAATTGAATTGTTTTTCTTTCTATTTTTCTCGTTATTTTTAAGTAAACAAAACACAAACACAAACAAACACGCTGAAGTGAATTCCCCGCAGTTTGAATTTTTGTTTTTCTTATTTTCATCACTTTGATTTTCTCTTACATTATTACCAGTGTGTGCGTTAGGCGCGTTCGTGTTAGAAGATAATGAGCAGCTTAATTTATTTCCACACACACACACACAAACATAATTTCATTTACACAAACACTGATACAAAAACGCAAACTGATTATAACAATCAACTAGTTAATTTGTTAGTCGCGCCGCGCGTATTTTACATGTACTTGTTGTTGTTAAACGGTGTTAGTGGAACCAAGAGAGAGAAAAAGCACAAACACAAACACACACACACACGTATACATGTAACTATTTATGTATAATCAGATTAAATGTCACTCACATTCATTAAAGTAATTTATTATTTCTGGACTCGCGGGCGGCTTCGCCGCCGTTAATTCTATTAAAATCTGAAATTACTGTCCAATTTAGTGGATGAACGAACCTGTCAGCGGCAAACAAACCAACCAACCAGTCAAACAATCGAAGTAGGTGCGCTTTTTGAAATTTTGACAAAGCGCGTAGCGCGTGTGCGACACACAATCATTATTATAATTACAAATTACGCGGCGTAATTAGTTGTTCGGGCAGCAGCGGTCATCGCCTACTATTATTTGGACGCGGGATAGTTTCTGTTTTTTTTTGGCTGGGAGCAGCTCATATTTCACCAGACCTTAATGAGAGGGAGGGGGGAGGTGGAGGGAGAAAGGTGGAGAGTTGTAATTGGATGCAAAACGGAGCTTGGGGGAGGGTGTGATTACACACATACTCTCTCACACAATTGGAACGATTTATTTGAGTGGGGAGGGTGAATTTAGGGTGATCATAGTTTATGTTGGAAAATTGATGGAACTGACGTGCTGATTTGTTACAGTGTGTAAAGATGATACAGAGAAAAAGATTTTTTTTTTTAATTCCTAAAACCCACTGTCAAAACAATGAATTAATACACAACTCGACATTTTTAAGTTGATGTCAGTAAACGCTTCAGTTTCGTCAAGGTATGATACATTTGTGCTTCCTAAACAAGGTCCAATCGACAAATATAGATTTTCGTAAATTTCTGCGAAAGAATAAGATAATAAATTTTGGTTATAAATTCTATTGAATCACTAAAAAAACCTAGCGTCTCCATTATATCAAACTTTCTTAGGATAATTCCATGGAGGCGCATGGTTTCTCCAAATGATTTCCAAGCATTTTTAACCAAAATTTACATCTTGATTCTTTCGTAGAAAATTCTCTAAAATTTAATTCTGTCGATTGGAGCGTGTTCAAGGAGCCCAAATCTGTCATACCTTGACGAAACTAAAGCGTTTACCAACGTAAACTTCAAAAATGTCCAGTTGTTTTATCAAAAGGATGAAAACAAAAAAGATTGTTTCATCGTGAAGTCCGACCCATTTTGAACGGCATGTCCGCGCATCCTCCCTTGCCCTGGTAGATTCTGTAAAACGTGATTCGTTCGCAGAATCCTTTCTCTCTGCGTTTAATGCAACGCAGTAGGCCTGGCCGCTTCGATGAGGGCACTACGGCTCGACAGTGCTGTATTACGACTGACGTGATTTGTGGGTGAGCCCCAAGGCGAGTTCTTGATATTTTGCGTTGTGTTTTGAACTGATTTTATAGAAAATACATAGATTTATAACAAAATTTAAGGTTATTGAAAAAACAGCACCTCTCTACAAAATGAGCTTTTCTTTAATTTGAATAGTTGTTGAAATTGTTTGGATGCCTTTAAAAGGCCCAAACAATCGGTTTGGTGTCTTCCTATAGATGAAAACTGCACCGAAAAAAATGAAAATAGATTTTTTTGGTATTTTTTTATTCCACTTGAATTCTAACTAAATTAATTGAAAAAATACTATTTTTATTTATTTTTAACTTTTTGATGTTTTTTTTAGAGAAAAAAAAACTTTTCAGAAAATTCTAGAAAGGGCAAATTTGTTTGGACCAAGTTAAAATTTTTTAAAGAAACAGTAATTTTTCCAAAATTTAAAAATGTTCAAAAATGTTTTTTTATTGACAAAATAAATTTGTAAAATTATCATTTTTAAAATGTCGCTGTTTTTTATTGAGTTCTACTTCCAAAATGAAGAGCTGAGAAACATCCCGACATTTTGCTTTTTTGAACCTTGTTGATACGGGCTTTGGTTACTGAAATATAGCCAAGATAAAAAAAAGTAGGAAAATTAAATTTTCTCGTTGTTGCCCATTTGGCCTACGTTTTTTGATAAGCCCGATTGTCAATGTTAAAACATTAAAACTTTGATAAACATTTAACAATATATGCTCTTTTTAACACAATTTTTTTTTCGAAATTTTACAGTCACGGATAACTTTTTGAAAGCGCTATACAAGCTTATTTTCAATTGTTTGGCTAGATTTCAGATTCCACAGATATCACGATTTGAAAAAAAAAAAATTCTAAAAATGAGTAAATAATATGTCAATACACAAAAAACTGAAATAAATCGTTACGTTTAATGAGATAAATTTATATAATGAAAATGAACAATTTCCATATAATTCCCTTGAATTTCGGAAATTCCCAGGAAATTTACAAAAACTTTTGGAACCGGGTAATGTTTTTGACGGAAATCCTTGTTAAAAAAAAACAAACGAAAAATTGATTTTTTTGTGACGAAAGATTAACCAAAAACGATAAGTTTTTAAGGTGTTTGAAATGCCGTCTGTGTTGGGGAAGCGCTGAAAAATTTATGCATTCTAAGTACGTTCACGTTTGTATTAGGGAAGTCTAAATCTTCATGAATATTGAAAGAAAAGGAAATTACCCCGTTCAATAGTTTCTAAACCAAATTTGGAATTGCAATGATACTTCTGTTTTTAAAAGTTTTATAAAAAAATGGAACAAAAAAAAAAGGGCAGTTGTCAAGATTATTATTTTTAAATATTCATAAAGAATTTTCATTATTTTTGCTTAACACACATAATTGTAGTCAAACTTTATACACGGCACACACACACTAGCAAACGATTATTTTGATAGTGATTGTAAACTCTGTGTAAATAGTGACAGTTTGTAACGGTGTTCAACTGTAATCAACACTGAAATAAATCCATACGTTAACTTGAATCAATTTTTTTGATGATTTCTTAAATTTCTTGGTTTAAAAATGTCTATTCCAGATTTATTTAATTTTATTTTGAATTGAGACAATTTTTTACTTGTTCTTACAAATACGAACTTTTGATATTATTGCATTAACCAAATATTTTGAATTCTGTCACCCAAATTACAAAATGTTAGTCATCACTTTTAGTCACCGTCCAGTTTCCACTAACTAATAGTCACCGAAATGAAAATCTCTCTTTCCATCACCCCCCTCCCCCCTTCGGGAAAAGCTGGACCAGCTTATATATTTTCGGCACAGTTCAAATAATAGTGGCGGGGTTCGCATTTACAATTCCGTGTGTGTGATTCATTCATTTACGAAAACCCGGGAGCTCCGAGACAAAAACTGTTCGTTAATTATTTCCGCCTCCGCCGCTTCAAACGCGAGTATGCAATTATGACCACCACCACCACCACCAACTAGCAACTACTACCCTACCTGGATGGTTTGGGTGCTTTTTCGGCTGAAAAAGCGGGGGGGTTGTGTAATTTAAGTCCCACCCCCCGTCGACTCTCTCATCATGCTGATTATGATAAATTATTTAATTACATGGACACAAATTCTCGCCTGCGGCGTGTCGAAAATTGTAATTTTTGGTATTTTTTAGCAAAAAAAAAAAACAGTTGAAATTTATTTGATCAATTTTAATGCGAGCATTTTAGAAAAGTTGCGAAAACCCATTCAAAGCAATGTCTTAGTAAAGTAATTTAGTGCCATTTTTGCTTGGTTTTCCGCTTTTCTAAAATTCAAAACTCAACAGTTCAAGACGCTGAAAGGTTCGTTGATGCACTGGTCAAAATCACACCTTTAAAACAATCAATCAAACAACTTAAAACGAGGAAAATCTGAATACATATCAGCGTTGGGGACTTTCAAAACATTCAAAACTCTCACAAAACACACCGTTTCAAGCACATTTCAGTTGTTTTCGTTTCGTTTTGTTATCTTTTCATTTGTAAATATTTATTTGTAATTATTTAAAAACTTAGTTCATTTTAACCGTCTTACCGATACGCTAGCGAAACCCAAGTTTGTTTTATTTAATTTTTAATCAATTCGTTTAATTATTCTATATAATTCTTCATCATTACTGTTTCACTGGTCGTCACCGTCGTTGTCGTCGCCGTTTTTAGTACTATTTACCTATTAAATATAATTCTATGTAAAGAAAAAAAAATAAGTCCGTGCTGTTGTAACTGTTAAATCGAGGTTAAATAAGTTGTCTTTTGGTCATCATCTCACAAATACAAAATAACACGCGCTGCTGGCTGTAGAATCACGAGAAACAAAATGAAAACGTGTCCTTCGAAAACATTCAATTTGCTGAGGGAAAGGGAAAAAAATGTTTTTTTGAAAAGAGGGAAATTGCGCGGGGAAACTCGTAAGTTTGTCGTTGAAAATTTTTTCAGTGTTTTTTCAACATGAAACAAATTTTGATTTTTTGCACAAGACAAAATAATTGGAACCAAAAAACGAAATTAAATAAATTGTTTGACAACGGCAAACAAATTACCAACACAATAGAATTGTGCACTGAAAAAGATTTTCACTGTACCTTTAATATCTTCACCACATTCAACTTGATACAAAATGGTGAAAGTTCCGCACAATTTTCCTCATTCGAAAACATATTTTGAAGGTTAAAAATCCGCGAAAGGGCAAAACACAAAACTTTAAAAAATAAAAATCCGATACCGAAACACAAATGCGACTGATCTAATGTTAATGGTTAAGGTAAAACTCACACGCAGATTCACAAACTAAGAGACGATGGAAACTAAAACAAAACAAAAAATCATAGGAAAAAAAAACACAAACCAACCCGATAAATGTAGGTAAAACAATAAGAGGGGACGAGGGAAAGCGATGGGGGGCTGCAAACAAACTAGGTTTAACGAAAGTCACTTTTTGTACAATGTAAAAAAGAAAAAAAGAGTTAGATGTAAATTTAGCGAACGCGAAACCAAATTTTTGTGGGAAATGTCGGTGGGAGTGAGAGAGAAAATTTTAAATTTATTTCTAGTTCGTTCAAGTACGCAATAAAAAAAGTCGTAGCAAAACAATCACCAAAATAAAGGGTTTATTTTTCCCAGTGTCACGGTGGAAAATGTACACGATCAGTCAAAATTACTCATTTTAGAGTTGTTATCAACAATATTATGATGCAATCGACATTACTGACCAAGTTTTGAGTATATATATTTTTTTAATTCTGATAGTTTCATTTAAATTTTAGTTGTGTTAACTAAAATTTGGTTTATTTTTTATTCTTTTCTGAGGAAATTTCGTAAGCTTGAGAATTTTTTTGTGTTAAATTTAGCTTGGTTTCCGTTTAGTTTGGTTTTTTTTTATTTCGAATTTGAAGAAGTTCTATTTAAAATGAAGGTGAACTTAGATTTTCTGAGTTTGTTTAGGCTAAATTGCTATTTTTTTTTAAAATAATTTCCCTAGAATTAATTTCCGTAAATTTCACTCATATTTGAGAAGTTTTAATCCTTTTGATAATCATTATTTCAAATTAAGGTCAGAAGAAGTTTATTTCGACAAATTTGTTGAATAAAATAATAAAATATTTTAAACAAACTTATTTAAATGAAAATATAATTAAGAATACTAAGATTTTTGGCTGATTATTACAATTTTGAGTCACTATGTATAATTTATATTATCGAATTATGAAAATCATTTTTTTAATTATTCAACTGAAATTTGGATAAAATCTACAAAAATTTGCATGATTAAATCAAATTTACTTGATTTAATCAAATTAAATTTAATTTCTCTAAAATTATGTTAATTTCATGTGGATTTTAATAAACATAAATAAATTTTCATAAAATTTCTTGATGGTTTTTAAGAATTTCTTTCGGTTTGAACTATTTTGCTGAAGTTTTTGTTGAATTTGCCAAAATTTTGGTGAGTAAGTTAAAATTTACTTTTTAACTTATTGAAGTTATTTTGCTCATAAGTATTTACTGTAGTTTTTTTTTATCATTTCTCTACGATTTTATGGAAATTTGAATATTTTTTTCGAGTTCTCCTTTTTATTGTTTTTTGGTAAATTTAGCTGAATCATTTTTTTTTTATAAAATTTGCATTTTTTTTTAAGTTATGTAGATTTTGTTGTGTAAAAATGCTTTAAATTTTACTAAATTTTTGCAAAATTTTCCTCATATGAGTTCAATTTTTTGAATTTTTTGTTCATTTTTTCATTAATTTTAGTTTGATTTTTTTTTTCAAAAAAAAATTAGAAAACAGCTTTATTTAGTTGGGGCTAGTTCAAAACGAACGTAATTTTTTCAATTTATTTTAATTGACTTCGCTCTGATTTATTTACCAAAATTAATTTAAATTTTAATCAAATTAAAACATTTTAAACTTTCATGTCTTTAAAAAAATGAAAGTTCAATTTTGTTTCACATCATTCAAAAGTTATATTTTTTTCAATTTTAAATTTTTATGTGTTAAATTAAAATTTGAATATTTTTTACAGAACTTTACATTTTTCATCAGTTTTGAATAAAATTTCATATTTATTAACACATTTGATTTTTTTCAAATTTGATTTGAACCTAAGTTATTTTATAGTGAATCATGATTTAGTTTGAATAATAAACTGATACAACTCTTTAATGAGTTATTTTGAGCAAGCGTGTACAAATTGAACAAACACTGAAAATAATCGTTACGTTAACTTCAAACAATCTTTTAAACGAAAAAAAAAAAAAATACGCAAAAATAAGTGATTCACGCGAAATCTAAGCAAAAGTAAATTTTAGTTCTTTCCTTTAGATAAGGTCAAACAAACCAGAATCATTAGTAGCAAGTGTACATTAATTTTGCTGGCGCAAACTTCTCAGTTGCGTGCAGAAAACAAATGAGTAAAATTCTAGTGAAAAAAAGAAAAAAAAGAGAAGCGAACGGGAAACTATTTTCTACAAAAAAAATGATGTTGAAAACAAAACACAAAAAAAAAACAAACAATCGGGCAATTCCTCGAAACACTGTGTCAGTAGAGCGAGAACGATGCGAGCGTGAAAAAAATCGGTTTAAAATACACTGAAAAAAATAACACAAAGAGAATCGCTAAATGTGCCAGTTTAAACAAAACCAAATAATTCAGTTGCGAGATGTGTAAGAAAAAGTTATGCGAGCGAGTTGTTTGAGAGTGTGAAAGGGTGAGAAAATTTCGTTGTTTCGTTCCGTTTTTTCGGCAAAAAAAAAAAAAACAGAAAATCTGTGAATGTTTGTGTAAAAACCGTGTTAGGCGAAATCCAAATCAGTGAGTTATAAAGAAAAATGTGAATAGAAAAAGGTAAGTGAACAGAGAAAGAGAGAGTAAGAAAGAAGTAATGTCTATAAGATGGTAAAGAAAACTAAAACAGAAAAAACAAGAAAAAAACTTAACTATATATTATATACACTAGGTACTTATATATTGATATATATTATATACAAAGAGAGAACGAGAAAAGAGATGAAAATTAAAGAAAAAAAAAATAAGAAAAAACACACCTGTTCGATTTTAAGTTTCTTTTCTTCACAAAAAAAAACAAGCAAGTGATAGACGCGCTGCTAAAATTTCTGTCATTTCAATCGTTTTTAGTTTAAAAATGTTTTAATTTTTTAGTTCCAATTCTGTCCACCAGATGGATGAGCGAGCGAGCAAGAGAAAGAGGCGCGCATTAGTGCTAGTGTTTAAGTCGTCGTCGTCGTTGTTTCAATCACAAAGAAAAACAAACACCCACAAAACAAACCAACACGTTTGACGTTTTCCTTCTTTCTGTTATCCGTTTTTTGTGTCTGTGAGCGAGAGAACAATGGAAGAGAGAAGCAAAAACGGGAGCGTGGTAGAATAACGAGCACATCCACCAAAAAGAAGTACACTGAAAAACACAAACACACATACACACGCTAAAAAGAAACAAAAAATTGTGATTTCTGTTAATTAATTTCGTACCAGTAGATAACAAAGTGAGAGGGTTCAACAAAACACAAACACACGAGAGAGGAGAGAAAAATCAGGCAGTAGGAATGAGGGATGAAAGGAAAGAGAGAAGAGGAAGCCGTTTTTTCTCGGTTGCGAAGAAGGAGAAGCAATTATTGTTCGAAAGTCTGTTCTGTTCTTTTTTTCTGTGAAATTTGATAAAATAAATTTTGAAGTCATGAAATGAAAAAAAAAATGTTTTGATTATCCGAAATATTTCCTTTATAGGTATATCAATTCAAATCAAATGGCAAGCATAATTGAATAAATTCTGCAAAATGTCCATCCATTTCCCAGTTTCTTGTTTCTTAAAAAAAAACTAGAAACTAGAAACTAAAAACTAAAAACTAAAAACTAAAAACTAAAAACTAAAAACTAAAAACTAAAAACTAAAAACTAAAAACTAAAAACTAAAAACTAAAAACTAAAAACTAAAAACTAAAAACCAAAAACTAAAAACTAAAAAATAAAAACTAAAAACTAATTTGATTTTGATTTTGATTTTGATTTTGATTTTGATTTTGATTTTGATTTTGATTTTGATTTTGATTTTGATTTTGATTTTGATTTTGATTTTGATTTTGATTTTGATTTTGATTTTGATTTTGATTTTGATTTTGATTTTGATTTTGATTTTGATTTTGATTTTGATTTTGATTTTGATTTTGATTTTGATTTTGATTTTGATTTTGATTTTGATTTTGATTTTGATTTTGATTTTGATTTTGATTTTGATTTTGATTTTGATTTTGATTTTGATTTTGATTTTCATTTTCATTTTGAGATTCATTAATTTATTTTAAACAATTATTTATTACAAAAAAAACAAATTGTTTTATGTGAAATATGAAATCATTTTGAGTAGGCTTCATAATGATAAAATTTTGTTTTATTTTTTAAAATTTACTTTTTTATTTAATTTCAAGAACTCACTGCACAATGAAAATTTTGTTATCATTTTGTTTATCATAAAATTTAATATAAATGGTTGGATTTTATTCCATTTGCTTTATGTGATATAATTTTACACGTTTACAAATGAATTTCGCATAACGACAAATATGAGCTAAATCCCTAATATGACAATTAATTAACGTAATTTTTCCCTGTTAAAAATCCTTCAAACATTCTCTGCATCTTTGCTCACAGCCAAATGGCTCAAATTAAACCCTACTTAGGAGATGTGTGTGCCCCATGAGAGTCCAAAAGTCCCACGCATTAGCTCATTCCTTTCATGTTTCCCTCGAGGGCCAAATCTTGGACCATTCAACCTCTAAAGCTTTGGCAAATGCGACCATTTCACTCGACATATCTTTGGTGTGGCACGAGGAACTTCTTAGCTCGAGAAGCTCGGTGAAGTTGGTCCTTGCCTTAAAACAAAGCCGCTCGACAAACTACAGCGAAACGCGACGGAGAGAAACTATGGCAACACAGTAAGAGGTTGTAAGAAGATTAAAGCCGCACCCCCGAAAGCAAATCTTCTTGGCTAGGAGTCGTCGTCTGAACTTCGACTTGGATGGCGACTTTGTGTATCGGAATGAGCCTGGAGGAATGAAAACGGAAAAAGCAATTAGATAATTTAATAAAACTTTCGAGACAAATTATGCGAAGGTTAGTTTCTCTCTCTAATAATGTTAACGTGGGGATGTTGCTGCTGGGTGCGGAGGTCGTGTTGAGGTTATGTTTGCTGGGTTTGGTCGCACGAAGAGGTCATTTGAATACGATCGGGATTTGGGTTGGCATGTTTTTGACTCTGGTAGATTTTTTTTTAAACAAAGCTGTAAGTAAAGTAAAATCAGTTAAAATTCCTGTCACTGAGTGTGTTAAAAATAAGATGTTTGAAATAGTCTCCCGCTTAATCTGGATTCTAGTTCATTTCTCTTGAAATAATTCTAGTTTCACCAAATATATTAGATTCCTTTCCGGGGATTGCTTCGATTGCTGTGAATTTTCTAGAGCTAATTTTGGTCCGTGATCACGAATTTTCGTTACGGTGGTTAAATTAGGACCTTGGAACCCCTAAACCACTTTTAAGAAAATAAAGTTATCCGATGCAGGGAAGGTATTTGTCGATGGACCGGCGCTTTTTCATTTATTTCACTTGCAGATTATTTATTAATTTACAACTTTGTAGAACATTGTGTTGTTCTAAGGTGAATACTGTTGATACTAGAGCGTAAGTCGTGAAAATTCATCATAAATTGCATCATAAGTTTCGGTTGAAATTTTTACAAAATATTAATTTTATGAAGTGTTTTGAAAGTTTGCGCACCTCAAAAAATGTCTGTGAAACACAAACAAATCTGTACACCTTCTTTAACAATCTAATGCGCAATTTTTTTTGATATGTTGTATTTTTCCCATTTTTAGGCGGTCATTTTGAGTAACTTTTGTTTTACGAAAAACTTTGTTGTATGTTTTTTTTTTCATTATCATATTTGCATTTATCTTGTTTAGTTTTTGTTTGTTTTTGATACTATTTGGGTTTTCTGCCATCCCCTATTAAAACCCTTGGCCTTTTTATTTTTACATGTTTTTACAGCCTTCTTTACATTTAAATTGAAGAATAATGCGTAGAGGCATAGTCTGGGACAAAACAAAAATTACTGCATACTGGGGTGACAATAAAAAAATATTACATCAGGGATTCGATCCTTAGGCAAAAAGAAGTAACTGTAAAAAAATTGAGCGAAATCAGTTAGGGTTGAGGGTCGCTTTTTATCGTTGAAGTTGGTGAAAAAAATATTTTCATGCAAAAAATTCTTTTTTTTAAATCGTTATTAGCTCGTCAGGGTTAACTTAAATCGATTTGCGGTCTTGGACAAAGTTGTTGTCATACAATTTTACATTAGAATCTCACACATGTCTATGATCCGACACATTTAACGCCACCCTTTCGGTGGAATTTTTTTTTTCGAATTTTCCCATACAAACTTCAACGATAAAAAGCGACCCTAAACCGATTTGGCTCAAAATAGGAACAGTTACTTATTTTTACCTTAAGAATCAAGCCAGGGGCATATCTTAAGATATTCCAAAAATTTCATTTTTCTCGTCATCCTACTGAATACTAGGAAATGTTAGTGAAAAACACAGCCAAAGTTGACCCCGGAAATTTTTTTTTAGAGCTTTGGCCAAGCCACATAAAACAAGTCACATTTAGAGGGTGAGTGTTTTGAACTATGCCAATAGTGCCAATATTGTGTAACGAAAAATTATAAATATGTTTTTTTTTTCAAGGAATCCAGTTACGATTTATTTATAGTTATTCAATGAAACGTTTATTAGTAGCCTCATTATTTTTGGGAACTATGATCTACCTTTTGTTTTTTTCTGAATCTGCAAATACAACTTGTTGTATGAACTTATTATTAGATTTAAGTGAAGTAAAAAAATAGGATATATATACAGCAATTCCCCACGAAAACAGCATGGTTCGAAAAAAAAGTTCTCCGATCGGGCTGGGAGATCCTTGGCCGAAATAATGAGATCCATATTTTTTTGTTTGGCCATTAGGGTGACCTACGACGTGTTAGGGTGGTTCGAAAAATGGCATTTTTCGTCGATTTTCGCAAAAACCACTTTTTTCAAAAAATCATATCTCCGCGCCATTTTATCCCATTTTAGCTGTCCTAGACGCAAACGAAACGTAAAAAAAGTAAGAAGTTTCAAAAATCTAGCTTAACATTTGAAAAGGTTGTAAGAAAACATAAAAAGCTGTTTTGAAGGTCTCGGGACCAAAGAGCCTATGTCTGAAAATATTTTTATCAGATTCCTCGAAAAATTTCACATAACAAATGGTGAAGTTCTGTTTTCGATACTCTGAGATACGATTTTTTGAAAATAAAAACTGGGTTTTTCGACGCGCCACGCGCAAAAATGGAAAAATGACGAAAACGGGAAAAAAACGACTTTTTTCACTAAAACTGCGATAACTTTGAAATTTCAGCGATGACCTATACATGTTAGGGTACCAAAATTTTCGTAATTGAAGACGCAATTTTTGGTACCCTAACATCTATAGGTCATCTAAAGTTATCGCAGTTTTAGTGAAAAAGTCGATTTTTTCCCGTTTTCGTCATTCTCCCATTTTTGCGCGTGGCGCGTCGAAAAATTCAGTTTTTGTTTCAAAAAATCGTATCTCAGAGTATCGAACACATAACTTCACCATTTTTTATATTATATGTGAAATTTTCCGAGGAATCCGATAAAAATATTTTCAGACACAGGCTCTTTGGTCCCGAGCTTCAAAACAGCATTTTAAGTTTTCATACGACCTTTTCAAATGTTAAGATAGATTTTTGAAACTTCTTACTATTTTTACCCAAATAGCCGAACTAATCACCTTTCTTTTGCTAAAATCGGATGAAATGGCGCGGAAATATGATTTTTTGAAAAAAGTGTTTTTTTTTGCGAAAATCACGAAAATTGCCATTTTTTGAACCATCCTAACACGGCGTAGGTCACCCTAATGGCCAAACAAAAAAATACGGGTCTAATTATTTCGGCCAAGGAACCCCCAGAAAAGTTTTGTGCTCGTTCGGAGAACTTTTTTTTCGAATCATGCTGTTTTCGTGGGGAATTGCTGTATAATTTCCCAGTATCGGGATTTTTGCAATATGATAAATAGTGACTCAAAACAAAAGTTTAAAGTTGCTTTTTTTCTTTTTTAAGGTCAACTGTAAATATTTATTGAAGAAAAAGTAATCAGAATAACCCGAATGTTCCCATTTGGCGGACCTTAACTTTACAAATATTGCCAGAGTTTTTTTTCTTACAAAATATAATTTAGTATTGAGGTTGAAGCGAAACCTAAATAACTTATTGACATAAAAAAAAACAAATTATCTTGATACAGAGAAATTAAATTAATAAGAATTAAAAAAATAGATTCTAAGGAATGCTATGCTTAGACGAGGACTTGGAAATTGTACTTATCTTGAAATGGTTTTTCCCGCTTAGGAATAATAAATAAAAAAAAACATTAGACTTCTTTCCTGGGGTTTAACTACTAAGTATGTTTTAAGGTAAATTTTGGAGTCAACATTATATTAAGTTTTCTCAATTAAAGTTACTGGAATTTTTGATAAGTTGAAATTTACACTTTTTGAATAAGAAAATAAAAGAAGCATTGGTTCATTCGGACTTGAACATCCAATGTTCTAAACAATTTAAAATTTTCAAATGTTGTTTTGATTAGTTTGTATATTTTTTTTTAAACTTTCATCATCATCCCGGTACGAGAATCGAACTCACGATCTCTGGATTGGAAACCCAGCACGCCGCTAGTCGAAACCCATCCCCTACCGGTCAGTACTCCCAGTGAGCATATTTGCTCCTTTAAGGGATCTGACGAGCCAGACAGGAATCGAACCCATCACCTTCCGCTTACAAGGCGAAACCCGTAACCTCACGGCCACGGAAGCTCGGCACGGATTGCTTTGATATTTATAGAATTGAAATTTCCCGGGAGTCTCGACCAAATTTCCGGGGAATCAAGAGGTCCAAAAATGGTCGATTTCCCGGGAATTCCCGCTCCCGCATGAGTTTTCGAAATTTTAAAAAGTTCTTCTTTTCAATGTTTTTTTTAGAGATCAAATATTGGATAAAAATAATTTTTGGCATTTTTTTAGATTGATGCCCGTTTAGAGGCGGGGTTGTTTTGTAAAGGGGTGATGCGAGGGAAAAACTTACAACTCTAGAGGTTTTTTTAAAGGTCCTATAAACAAAATTTAGATTTTTTGCTTTTTTGATGTTTCTAGAACCGCCTTGAGTGGGGGATATTCAAAAACACTCAAAAAGAAAAAAAACTGAAAATTTTGTTTATTGGACCTTTTCAACAAAAAACTCCAGAACTGTACTTTTTCAGAATGAACTGTACGTCACCGCATGCTTCGAGGTTCCAGCTTCACTACACACGAATGGTCACCCAATATTAACAAAGTAATACCACAGACAACCAGCCGTCCCCTAACATGACAGTTTTCGTGAGTTGCGCGTATCCACCGACAGATGGCGAGTGGGCCTCGTCGGAGTCCGCCCAATAAATACGCAACTCAAAATTTGCATGGGAAACTTTTTTTTCGTGACGGCTTTCGTGGCCCGCTCACTTCATCTGTTCTAGACTAATATTTGAACGTGGCGTATCTCTAAACAAGTTTTTTAAGAAAATGATTCTAGACTGCATATTTTGTCGTTTTAAACTGAAACAAGGCAAACACTTTATTTATTCAAACTATTTGCCATTTTCAAAAGTTCGGCTAGATAATATAGAAAGCCGCCATCTTAGGCCCACTGGGCCCACAAAAAGGGGTACGCTCAGTTTGTATGGGAGCTGTCAACATGCTCCCGGGTTGCAGACAACAGACGTTTTGGCTCAATCACCACCTTGTGTAAAAACATGCAACGGTTTTATCAAGAATGGCAAGCCGTTTGTGGCGCTGTCGTCGCAGAGGAGATTTGACAACTCTCCCGCGCTGCAATTAAGTGTAAACAACCACATTGAAAAGCACGTGGTTGGGCGTATTCGCATTCTCATCAAAAGTTTCATGCCTCCTTTCGTCGAGAAAATTGATGTGAAGATCATACATAGTTTTGAAGTGTCGAATGTAATCATTTTGAGTATCACTTCAGATAACTGTTAGTTAGTTTCAGAGCAAAAAATCACTTTTATTTTAAAATAATAGCATCATCAAAATGTTGGTGAGAATCAGAATGCGGCTCTTGCAAAAGCTGTCGTGCACTGCAGTCTACATTCAGGCTTATTCTTGCAAGTGGCAATTGACTACGAGATGGCGTTAGTGTATCACCCGCCATGTTTGGACACACGATTTTCACATTATTCTGCTCTAGCTGCTACGTCTGTTGTCTGTGGTAATACCGCCCGCATTACGTTGATCGAAGCGGTAACTCATAGGACTTTGAACCGCTTTTGACGGCAGAAAAGTGTAGCGCAAATTTCGCTCAATTCTTTCTGCGACTTCGACTTTGTCCCAGTCCGAGTTTACTTATCGTCTGAGCGAGACGTGCTTTCTAGTGACTTTGTTTAAGGTTTTATCAAGTGCTCGAATTAAAGAGGAAAACACAACAACAGGAAGCGCTCAACATGATTCGCCTGACCTTGCCGTTGATTGCGATGTTGATTTGGGACGCCGTTGAGGCCCAGAACGTTCTCGGGAGCATGATGTGGCCGTCGTACTCGGGGATCAACGCCCAGCTGGGAATGGCTGGAGCCGCTGAGGAACCGTGCTCAACTGGAGATTTGTAAGGAAAATGGTTTTATTTTGGTGATGGTTTTGAATTCGACTTTTGAGTTATATTGCAGAAAATTTGGCTACCAGTGGAAGTACGGTCAGGACTTCAAAGTACAACTGAACAAATGCTGTGATCAGTACCGCCAGGAAGGGGACAAATGTGTTGCATTGTGTGAAAATTGTTACAATGGGTTTTGCAATGTCCCAAACGACTGCATCTGTAATAGCAACTACCACAAAAATCTTGATTCTAATCGATGTGAGCCAAATACGTTAGAACAGTGTAAACTAAGCTGTGAAAATGGGTTCTGTGACGATGAAGCAAGGTGTCAATGCGATGGAGGATTCTTCTTAGGGAAGGACGGTAGATGTACGAAAGATAAAGAGGACATTATTTTTTGCGTGAAAATCATTCGTAAGGGAAAGGTATGTCTCACCCGGGGAAAAAAGTCCAGAATTGAGGATGTGTATGAATGAAAAATAAAGTTTATTAAAAATAAATGAAATCAAGTCTGTTTTTTGAAACTTTTTTTCTACGAACAAGGAAATGAAACCAAAATGATGACGAAAAAAATCTTTCAGCAAACCTTGTTTTTATCATCATATAATGGGCAGTTTAAGCCTTATTATAGGCAAATGACTAAAACTCAATTCAATTACTACAGCCATCGTGACATTCAAAAGCCTCCTTCAAAAAGATCAAATCAACTCGAGCCTTCAATTTCGCCAAATTGCTTCAAGTTTGCCCTTTCATTCCAACAAATAACCAAATCATTCACAGTCAAACGATGACCCATTCATCAAAGATCAAAGGACCTCCTCTGCTCGCCCCCCCCCCCCCCCTTTGCAAAGTAAAGCTCGTTCAGAACAAGAGTGTAAATTGATGGCAGAAGAAAGCAGGCCGTGCCAGGACAAAGTGTTTGGCACTAATTTAGCGATTATGCAAATTGAAGCTCAAAGATGGGGGGGCAGGTCGGTCACCAGGGTGCTAATTGAAGAATAATAGATAGTTTCAATATCAAACAAACCAGGCAAGCAGACACGGAGGCAGCACAGATCGGCGACAATTTTGGGTCGTTTTTCATTCGAGGAGAAATTTGTTTTCAGGAGTGTCCGCTCAATTATGCAACGGAAAGTGGGGGGCAAAAGTGCTTGAAAATGGGGGCAATTAAATTCATTTGCCTAAGCCGACCAGGACAAAGAGTTTTGTGATGATGGTTGAGTCTTTTGTTTTGAGTTTTGTCTTGCAGTTTTAAGATAAAATGTTCAATGTTTACAAATTCGAGAACAAATAGTAACCGTATTTGTTAAACCAATTTCTATCCATGCATACAATTCACAGAGGGAACATCATCTAATTCCATCGTGCCTCTAATGTTGGCATATCAGCACTTTGACATTCAATTACAGCTCATTAAAAGCGTTTTCAACTGATATCGAGTGATAAATAGCTCATCATGAAGTGAGCCATCAAGTTTTATCAAAGGTTTAGCAAAATAAGTTGTTTAAAAAGTAAAAATCAACAAATTGGATGGAATTAGAAGCGAGTGTTTAAACTGCCAAACATACGAGATTTTGTCCTAGAAAGTCGTGTAGTCCGATTTTTTCCCAAGAAAATTGAGCTCTGCCGATCGATTTTTCTCCAAAATTTGTTTGGAGAGTAATTCTCTGGAATTCCGCATTTTGTTTTTTTTTTATGTTTTGTAGTGTTATATTAATTTAATCGTATTTTGGTAATAATTATCTTATGTTTGACAGATTAAGGGATCGGTCTAAAGCGTCTAATTTCCCGAAGTCACAAATACCACCCGGGAATTCCCGGGAAATAAGAAATTTATCGATAATTATTCTGAACCAGTTTCTGACATTTTTATGCAACAAAACTATGTAGAACAGCAACTTTAAATTAAGCTATTTTGTGTGATTGGTTCATCCATACAAGCCTCCATACAATTTTGGCTGCTGTCCATACAAACATGGTATGTAAATATTCAAACAGCTGTAACTTTTGAGTGAATTTTCTGATCAATTTGGTGTCTTCGGCAAAGTTGTAGGTATTGTTGAGGACTTTTGAGAAAAAATTGGTACACGGAAAAAAATTGCAGATTTTTTTTATCAACTTTTTTTTCACTAAAACTCAATTTCC
Source organism: Culex pipiens pallens (assembly GCF_016801865.2). Taxonomy (NCBI): domain Eukaryota; kingdom Metazoa; phylum Arthropoda; class Insecta; order Diptera; family Culicidae; genus Culex; species Culex pipiens. The sequence goes on from NC_068938.1 coordinate 8,585,498, forward strand.
CAAAATATGTATTTTTTGATTTTCGAGATTTTTCGATATGTTTTAGGGGACAAAAATCCGCAACTTTTGAGCCATAGAGAAACATGGTCAAAAAATCTGCTGCCGAGTTTTGAATTTTTGAAAAAAATGTGATTTTTGGAAAAAATGAAGTTTCATGCAAAAACAAATTTGACATTATTTTTTAATGCAAAATTGAATTTGCAATCGAAAAGTACACTACAGATTTTTTGATAAAGGGCTCCGTTTTCAAGATATGGCCACCGAATGTTTGATTTTAGCTAAATATTTGCAGTTTTACAATTTTTGAAAATAGTGACCATAAATGACCGTCTCTAAAAATATTTTTTTTGAAAATTTCAGAAAATTTGCTATGAAATTGTCTAAGAGACATTGCAGATAGGACCTCGGGTTGCTGAGATAGAGCCGCTTTAAGAAAAAGAAACACGAAAATTGAAGTTTTCTTAATCTCACCAAAACAACCCACCATTTTCTAATGACCATATCACAGCAAATAATGGTCCGATTTTCAGTTTTAATACATGAAAAATTCGTGAAATTTTCCGATCTTTTCGAAAAAAAATGATTTGATTTTTTTTAATCAAGACTAGCATTTTAAATGGGCGTAATTTTCAATGTTTGGCCCTTTTAAAATGTTAGTCTTGATTTAAAAAATTTCAAAAAAATTACCAAAAAAAATACCTACAACTTTGCCTGATCTGAAAATTCACTCAAAACTTACAGCTGTTTGAATATTTACATACCATTTTTGTATGGACCTTTTGTGTGCGTGCGCACTAACGCGGTGTTGTGCTCCGGCCGGTCCGTCGAATTTACTCGCGAATCCGTGGTTATCCGGTCCCCCGCGACGTGAAGTTCCCGTCAGCAGGTGTTGGAACCTGTAGTGAAGCGGTGCAAAACAAAATCCGCGTCCAGCGATCGCAAAATCGCCAATATTTCGCGCGAAAAAATTGGTCGATCTTGCGGTTTAGATCTGGCCAAACAAGTGAACAATAAAGTGCTCCCCGGCAACAAGAAGCTCGTCGTCGTCGTCGTCGTCTTCGGTCCTTCGCATCGCGGTAGCATTGTGTGATCGTACCGTCGTCGTCACGAACGGTCTGCGTGTAGTGTGGCTTGGAAGTGTGGAAGAAATTTCGAAGGCGCACAGTGGGCCGGAGTGAAATCGTAGTGCGACAAAATAAAATCGGCAAAAAGTTTTTTTATATTAAAAATTTAAAAGAAAATTATAGTGAAAGCAAGTGAGCGTTGCGTACGTGCACCAAACCCGCCCCCCCCCCTCCGCCATCCGTTTTTGGGCGGCTGTACCCCAGGTTAGGGGCGGCCCAAAACAACGTGGGGTTTCGACTCCCTTTCTCCGTGAGCGGCTGTTCCCAGGTTAGGGGCGGCTCTGAAGAGGTGAGCGACCCCCCCCCCCCCCCCCCTTCAACGGGCGTCTGTTCCCCAGGTTAGGGGCGGCCCGAAGAAACTGGTGTCTGGCTCCATAGTCGAGGTAAGCGTCTGTTCTCCATGTTAGGGGCGGCTTACAGCGGATAGAGTTCAGACCCCCCCCCCCCCTCGAGCGGCTGTTCCCCAGGTTAGGGGCGGCTCGAAACAGCGTCTGTTCCCCAGGTTAGGGGCGGCTGATTAAAAGTCCCAGTGCCAGGGTGGGACTCTAAACAGTCCTGGTACGACGGTCCTCCGGCGAGACAGGGGGTTGGTGATGGCTACACGCACCCGCCGTAAAAACCAAGTGCAGAGAGCTCCAGATGCGAGCCGATCCAATCGCCGACCCGATTTTCGGGGATCCAGGGATTGGAAACTCGGGACGTGGAACTGCAGGTCTCTCAACTTCGATGGGAGCGACCGCATTCTTCATAACGAATTGCGGGTCCGCGGTCTCGAAGTCGTGGCGCTGCAGGAGGTGTGCTGGACGGGGAAGGACCACCGAGAGCTCGGTGGGTATACTATGTATTGGAGCGGCGGCGATACACACGAGCTGGGGACAGCTTTTATCGTGCTGGGCGAAATGGCGAAGCGCGTGATTGGGTGGTGGCCAGTCAACGACAGAATGTGCCGGTTGAGAATCAAGGGCCGATTCTTCAATCTGAGCATCATCAACGTGCACAGCCCGCACATGGGAAGCGACGCCGATGACAAGGACGCTTTCTACGAGCTTCTTGACCGCGAGTACAGGAAGTGTCCAAAACACGACGTCAAGATTGTCATCGGCGACTTGAACGCTCAAGTTGGCCAGGAGGAGGAGTTTAGACCGGTTATTGGGAGGTTCAGCGCTCACCAGCAGACGAACGAGAACGGCCTACGACTCATCGATTTCGCTACCTCCCGAAACATGGCCATACGTAGTACCTTCTTCCAGCACACCTCCCTATACAAGTACACCTGGAGATCACCAAACGACACGGAGACGCAAATCGACCATGTTCTCATCGATGGTCGGCACTTCTCGGACATAATCGACGTCAGAACCTACCGTGGCGCGGACATCGACTCGGACCACTACCTGGTGGTGGCAAAGCTGCGCCAACGCCTGTCCGAGGTCAACAAGATCCGGTACCGTCGCCCGCAGCGGTATAACCTGGAGCGACTCAAGGATCCTGAGGTCGCTACCCAGTACGCGCGGGACCTCGAAGCTGCGTTGCCTGACGAGGGTAAGCTCGCCGAAGCCCCTCTGGAGGCCTGCTGGAGCCACATGGAAGCCATCAACGCAGCGGCATCGAGCGCCATCGGGTACGTGGACCGAGTTCGACGGAACGGCTGGTTCGACGAGGAATGTCAGGCGATTTGGGACGAGAAGAAAGCAGCGCGGGACAAGTGGCTGCTGCACAACACCCGTGGGAACAAGGAGTCGTACAAACAGTTGCGAAGACAGCAAACCCATCTCTTCCGGGATAAGAAGCGCCGCCTGGAAGAGTTGGAGTGCCAGGACATGGAACAGCTGTATCGCTCCAACGAAACGCGCAAGTTCTACAAGAAACTCAGTCAATCCCGGAAAGGCTTCATGCCGCGGGCCGAAATGTGCCGGGATAAGGACGGAGGCATCTTGACGGACGAGCGTGAGGTGATCGAAAGGTGGAAGCAGCATTTCGACGAGCACCTGAACAGCCCAGAGGCGGAGTACCAGGGCGACGGGGGAAACGACGTCAGCGGTATAGTGGACGGCGAGGACGAGCCAGCACCCACGATGAGGGAAGTTAAGGATGCCATCAAGAAGCTGAAGAACAACAAAGCAGCGGGTAAGGATGGTATCGGTGCTGAACTCATCAAGATGGGCCCGGACAAGCTGGCGGCCTGTCTACACCAGCTGATAGTCAAGGTCTGGGACACAGAACAGCTACCGGAGGAGTGGAAAGAGGGAGTAATATGCCCGATCTACAAGAAGGGGGACAAGTTGGAATGTGAGAACTATCGAGCCATCACTATTCTCAACGCGGCCTACAAAGTGCTGTCTCAGATCATCTTCTGTCGTCTGTCAGAGCGAGCAAAGGATTTCGTTGGGCCGTACCAAGCCGGTTTTGTGGAGGGGAAATCGACGACGGACCAAATCTTTTTGCTACGCCAAATCCTCCAAAAATGTCGCGAGTACCAGATCCCGACGCACCACCTGTTCATCGATTTCAAAGCCGCGTACGACTCGGTCGATCGCGAAGAGCTATGGAAGATCATGTACGAGAACGGCTTTCCCGGGAAGCTGATCAGACTGGTGAAATCAACGATGGACGGGGCACGGTGCAGCGTGAAGATTTCGGGGGCGATGTCCGACCCAATCGAATCGCGCAAGGGACTGCGACAAGGCGACGGTATCTCCGGCCTCTGTTTCAACATTGGGCTTGAAGGTGTGATGAGGCGGGCGGGCTTCAACATGCGGGGCACGATCATCAACCGGTCCAACCAGTTCATCTGCTATGCCGACGACATGGACATTGTCGGCAGAACGTTCGAGGATGTGGCCAGGCGGTACACCGAATTGAAGCGGGAAGCGGATAAGGTTGGATTGAAGGTGAATGTGGCGAAGACGAAGTATCTGCTGGCAGGAGGAACCGAGTCCCTTAGGGCTCGCATAGGACCGAGCGTGACGATCGACGGCGACGAGTTCGAGGTCGTGGAGGAGTTTGTGTACCTCGGTTCGTTGGTAACGTCGGACAACAACTGCAGCAGAGAAATTCGGAGGCGCATCATCACCGGTAGTCGTGCCTACTATGGACTCCACAAGACCCTACGGTCTGGCCATCTTTCCCGGCGTACAAAGTGCACCATGTACGAAACGCTGATAAGACCCGTCGTCCTCTACGGGCACGAGACGTGGACGATGCTCGAAGAGGACCTGCAAGCGCTTGAAGTTTTCGAACGGCGAGTGCTTAGGACGATCTTTGGCGGCGTACGGGAGAACAATGTGTGGCGGAGAAGGATGAACCACGAGCTGGCGCAACTCTACGGCAAACCAAGCATTCGGAAAGTCGCCAAGGCTGGCCGAATCCGGTGGGCCGGACACGTCGCAAGAATGCCGGACGCGCTGGATGCGCGCCAACCGAACCAGACTATCAATCCGGTGAAGTTGGTGTTCAATTCGGAGCCGGTTGGAACGCGGCGGAGGGGGGCGCAACGTGCACGGTGGTTGAACCAGGTGGAGGAAGATCTGGAAAGTGTGGGAGTTCCGCAGCGGAATTGGAGAGTAGCAGCCCAGGACCGAGTTAGATGGCAACGCATCTGGAGACAGCTCATGACCCGGAGGTTGTACGAGCAGTAAAAGTAAAGTAAAAAGTAAGTTTTGTATGGACAGCAGCCAAAATTGTATGGAGACTTGTATGGGTGAACCAATGACGCAAAATAGCTTATTTGGTCATAGGGAAGGCCCCCACAAAGTTTAAGTCAAATAAAAAATACAAAAAATAAAAATGGTCGAAATTGGCCGATTTTGTAGAGAGTTGCTCTAAGGTTTAGTTGCTCCAATTTTGATTTTTTTTCCAGTTTTTGATTTTAGTATGGAACATTATTCAATTTACTAAATATTTACATCTTCTTATAGAAAATTTCCCAAAACCCTGTCAACTTTTCCTATTTTCAAGTTTCTTATAGGTTTTGATCCGGGAACAACTTTGTAGAACATCGCAAAGTGCTAGGAATTTATCCCGAAAATATACAGGTAAAATATTTTTGGAGTTTACTTTTTTCGGCAAAATGTCAAAACATGCTCAAAAAATTAACCTGTATCTTTTCGGGACACTCAATAAGACTTTTTATTTTAAGTGAAGATTTCTGAAAAACTATTTGATTGATATCTAATACTAATAATGAAACTTTTGTGATATTTTATGCTCTTTTCAAATACAGTTTTTGCATTCGAGAATAACAATTGGAAAAGTTCAAAACATTATTTAAGCCAAAACATGGAAAATCGAACGAATAGATTTCCAGACATCGTCAGTTGGAAAATAAGGACTATTTAGGGAACACTGTCAAAAACTCACTTTCCACAAGATGTCAATGAATGTCAACCAGCATTCCAACCAACAAAGTCAACACACTAATTTTCTCAGCTTTCGAATTTTATTGTTTAATGATTGCTTTTCCATAAATCTTTTATGTTTTTTTTCCTTTCTGGGTTGTTAAGTCACTTTGTCGAAAACACCAAATCGTTTAGCAAGTCTTTTCTCATGATACATATATTTGAATAATCCCATTTTGTAGACCATCTCTTTAAAAAGTATGGAGACTTGTATGGAAAAATCGATGTTTCAAAGTGGCTTCTTTAGACATAGTTTCATTTGAATTAAGAGAAGGCAAACAAAAGTAGATTTGCAAAACCGCCCAGTCACGAAATATTCTAGCAGAGCTGGTTCTGTCAGAATCCTGCTAGAATGGTGGAACATTTCTGCTAGAATGCTCTAAGAATATCCATCTCTCTAAGAATTCTGCTAGAATCCTGCTAGAACGTCGTGACTGGGCGTAGTGACTTATTCTGGAGGGTTAGGATGGTTCAATGATGCATACAAGTAAAAAATTGGGTCCTAAATCCCTATGATCATTTTTAAGTACAACGGTAAAAACACGATTAAAAACGATACTTAACACTGGAACGCCCAACGCATGTCCAACTTACACGGACGCCCAAGCCTCCCAAAAAAGTTGGAACGGTAACTTCAACACGCCCGTTCTCATGGGCATGGGCATAACTCGACCAATCGGGACGATTCTTGTTCCCAGTGATTTGTAAGAATGTCTAGATGATCCTAAAATTTTGCAGGACTTGATTTGAACAAATCTGTAATTTCTGCGACCGAAAACATCGTTCCAACTTTTTTTAAACGACTGCCTCCGCGGAATTTTCGGCGAATTTTTTTTACACGCAAAAAAAAAGTTGGAACGATGTTTTTAATCGCAAAAATTACAGATTTGATCAAATTAAGTTCTGCAAAGGTCTAGAATCATCTAGACATCCTAACAAATCACTGGAAAGAAGAATCATCTTGATTGGTTGATTTATGCCCGAGAACCATTGAGTTGAAGTTACCGTTCCAACTTTTTTGGAGCCTTGGGCGTTGGAATGTTAATCCACCTTTAGGTGGTTGGTGCCTTCCTCTCATTTATAGTGATTTCAATCCCTCTAAAGTGTCCACATGTTTATGGATCCCCCCTAACGTTCGCAGCACCTAAGAAGTCCTAATAAAAATAAGTGATGAGTAAAAAAACAGACTACCTACAGACTTTTTGTCAAGATTATACAGACACGGCCTTTGAGGAAAATGGCATCCCTCTACACGGCGTTTTCGTGGCGATCAGACCCGACCAGTTGAGGTTATGTGAATTTAGACCATTTTTTTAAACTGCTTGTAATTTAAGATAGGTAAGTCAGATCTTGAAAATTCTTACTTCACCTAAAAGGTCTTCTCATATGCTTTCTAAAAATATATAACATGTGAGGGTTTCATGAAAAAACCACCCTTTTTACCATAATTTTAATTTAATATGAAACAGTTTTTTCAACATAACTTTTTGAATACATGATAAAACTGCATGAATTTAAATAGCAACTCAAGGGACGTTAAGACGGATCGATTAAAACCTTTCCGGTCAAAATCGGTTAAGCCTGTGACGAGATATTCCAGTGACATTGATTTGGTACACATGTCTACATACAGCCAAACACACATACATTTGCTCAGCTGGTGATTCTGAGTCGATATGTAGAAATGAAGGTTGGTCTAGGAGGTCTAATTAAAAAGTTCATTTTCCGAGTGATTTTATAGCCTTTCTTCAGTAAAGTAAGGAAGGCAAAACCATTTCTGATCACTTTTTTCATTTTCATGGAAAAAAAAAATTTGCAAGACAACATTTTTTCGATGGATCAACTATGGTCCCCTTGGAACGAGCTGTCCAACGATGCCAGATTATTTTATGACAGATCTGTATTTTCTTAAAAATAAATCTGTATTTTATCTGTATCATGTCGAATTCGGAGCCATGGAAGACATTTTTAAATTTTTAACAGTAGATTTAGGCTTTTTAATCATATTAAAGCATAATTCAATCACTAAATTGTTGAAATTTTCAAATATAATCATTTAAAAAAATCTGTATATACAGATTTTTGTGATTTTTGGGATCGAAAAATCTGTCAAATACAGATTTATCTGTATATCTGGCATGGCTGGAGCTGTCATGTAGGGACCTTTTTTGTCAAGAAGGGCCGCGAAGTTAATTTTTTAAAATTGATTTTTTTCCATTTTAAATCCTTTGCGGTCATACAAAGGGTCATTGTTCTCAGAAAAATAAGCATTATCGTTGTGAAAAATAATATCAAAAATTTAAGCTAAATTTTTGGACCCAATGGCATGCAATAAGTATGAGAACCAAACTGCATTAATTCATAATATTGACTTTGGAAAATGAATGAATGAATTGTTAAACCTTATACACGAAAATCGCACCAAAAGACCACTCTAGCAAGTGCTCTAAATGGCATCATTTGTGCCCTGGCCCAAACGGTTCCAAAAACATCCGTTCCGAGATTTAGATAACGCACATCACACCGGTCGGTTGGTAGGTGTCAAGGTGCGTTTTCCCAAATTCCCAAACGATGCTCTCCGAGCCCCAAATCGGATGGCATGCAATGTGCTTCTGTGTTCTCTGAATTTGGTCTATTACTACGGGGCCCTTCTGGAAGTTCCGAAAGATAAAAGGAAAAACCCCTCCCGGTCCTGCGGCAGCAGTCTGTGTGTACCGATTATGAAATTTACTGGGAACCAGATTCGACGGGACTGTTTTAGCTATAGAGTCAGAACATCAAGGTAGGCTTTGAAGCTTGGAGCCAGTCTCAACCAGAACGGTGAGAGTGGCTTCCTTCGATGTAATTAAATCGATATAAATTTTGAAAACCGACGCAAACACACACTCACACACACACATGTTCCAGATAGCCCTAAAAGGGATTATTTCTTCCAACCAATCAAGTCTATTCGAGTGGGGGGGAAGGGGGGAAGGGAAACGCACTCCCGTTTTCCCTTTTTCCCAGCTTCGACAACATTCCAGAGCTTGGCCAATGCGTGCGTGCGAATGAAACTGTTTGTACTTTGGTGGTGACTGGTGAAGTGGGTGGGTGGGTCGACCCGGTTCAATGAGGGTGAAAATTAACAAAGCATAAATAATCCTCCCCCACCGATGACGCTGAGGACGACCGTTGCTGGGGCCAAACAAAGATAGACCAGAAATAGCATCGGCGTCTCCCGTTTCTTCCCCACCCTCTTTTTGGGATGTGAGCTCTGGTCTAGAAGTTCGTCGCCATCGTGCTAACTTGTCGTACGTGCATTTTGGGCCAAATTGAGTTAAGAACGCCATTTTGTGCAGCTCACAATGCCTCACCTTTTGACCTTCACAGATCCCCAAAATTCGATTTCAATCCTGAGATATTCAACAAAAACCGAAAAAACTCCGTGCATTTTTGTCACTTTACATATGAAAGTAGTTTCAATCTTGTCGTGCTATCTTGTCACTCCATGAAAATTGATGTAAGTGCGACAAAAGGCCAAAGGGATTTCAGGCCAGGAAAGTCAGGATGCGTTTGTCGCACGTACAAGCTAGACTACCGTAAACATTTGTTATTATAACTCGGGACTCCAGCAACCAACTTCAACCAAACTTTGGGACAATGCACAGAATGGTCAGCCAAACAAAACGTGTTTGTTATTGTTTACATTGCGTACTCTCGTTTTTGAATATTCAAGGTCAAACATTAAAACGCGTTTTTCTCGGAACGTCAAAATGGCGGGTGCGACAAGATAGCACGACGACGTCGAGTTGCGAACGATACAGACAACAGAAATGCTCAACCACCCACCAACTGGATCATAGGATGCGTTGCTTTTTGAAAGGGGTGAATAACACGTGGTTGAGCAAGGGACAGTGGCGTAGAAGTTAACGGTGGCTTTTTTTTCAAAGGAAGGAGCTAGATTTTAGTATAGTCCAGACTCGGGTAGCCAAAGCCTCGAAAATCCGAAGGTTTGTATGGGACTTCGGATAATCGAAAAACAAATTTCATATGTTTTTCTTCTCTTACTTTTAACATAAGGCCGTTGCAAATATTTTTCAAAGTTTTTGTCGCCGACCCCCCCCCCCTTTTCAAAATTGGTCTGAAAAATTAGGGGATTTTTTTTTCAAAAAACGTCAAAATTGTAACAAAAACAAAAGTCAAATCAGCTGAAAACACTAAAATGCATTTTTCTGCATGAACAATCATATTTAGCATTTTTGGGCTAGAATAAAAAAAGATTTTTTTTTGAAATTCCAATGTACAGCACCGAAAAACTTTTTTTTTGCAAACAAATATTTTTTGTCAATACTTAGGCATTTTGGAGACTAATGATTGCAACACAACTGGACGGATTTTTAAACACTTTTTTCATGCATAAGTTAAAACCGTGGCTCGTAAATTATATTTTAAAACTTTTTTTAATTTTTTTTGCACTCCCTCTCCCCCTCGACATTGGTCAGATTCGAAGGAAAATAACTTCAAAAAATATTTACAGCGGCCTAAATAACAAAATGCTTTTTTTCAATATTTCACCATCGCCATTTTGGGCGACATCTTGGGTTTGAAAATTTTAAATCACAGCTGCCCAAACATAAACTTATCTTTTGTATCTTTCGAAGGAATTTCCTGATCAATTTGGTGTCTATGGCAAAATTATAGCTTTTAATGAAGACTTTTCAGATAAATAGATAACAGGGAAATTTGTGCTAGTCGATTTTTAAATCATTTTTTTTACAAAAAATCAATTTCTAAATATTCATATTTTACGTTTTTGGATTTTTTTGGTTTGTTTTAGTGGAAAAAATTGCAACTTTTTGACATAGAAAAGATCCGCTAGAAACTTTTCCACAGGGTTATAATTTTCTGAAATATTTTTTCGATAAAATTTAAATTACACTCAAAAAGTATTGCTGACTTCGTTTTTAGTGGAAAATCGAATCTACACTCGAAAAGAACTTTACATTTTTCGGTAAAATGCATAATTTTTTAATATATTTTTTTGATATTTTTCAAGTGACTTTTTTTTCTCTTTTGAAAATAGTTTTTCGAATAACTGGAAAAATTCTCTTAAATTTTCGTTTTGGACTTTCAAAATCGACCAATTATTTGCTGAGATACAGCCTTGCAAATAATAAAAATTAATAAATTAGTTTTATGTCATCAAATTAGAGCATATTTTTTAAATTTCGATACCTTGGAATGCATTCGCTGTATTTTGAATGCCAAAAACCGGAACATTTTTGAAATTTAAATTTAAAAATTTGAAGAAAAAAATCGGGACAATGGATATTTATTTTCAACATTGAACATTCGACGTTTGGTTGACGAGCTATCGATTTTTGAAAAAAAGGTCATTTTGGATAACTCTTAGAGAAACTTATTTTTTTTATTTTTTATTCTTTGCTACGGCCTCCCAGCAACTAATTGTCCGAGTTTAAAGGACAAAATACAAAAAATATAGTGAATTTCGCCAACTTTTCAAAATAATATTTTCAAAATTGGACACAAAACATTTAACATTTAACAAAATTTTATAAAAAAAATCATGTTTTTACGATAAATTAGGCTTAAATGACTTTAACTTGAAATTTAACTTAATGCATTTGATACAAAAAAATGTGGATTCGATTTTACATTTAAAACATAAAACATTGCTATGGTCATTTAAAAACTGAATTTTTCGAAAAATCGTAATCTAATACTAGCGATTTCACGTCAAACCAGCAGCATACAAATCAAAAGTGCTCCGATTTGACTCAAATTTGATTCCTTGGCCAAAATAATTGGACCAATATTTTAAAACTTAAGCTTTCAACATTTCAAAATAAAGGAAATTAGTTGAGCTTTTAATGAAAAATACTAAGCCATTCTGAACATAGCTAAATACACTTACAGGTCAAATGAAAACTCTGCTTGTTGATTTTAGGGTCTCGAGTCCAAAGACCTCATAGCTGAAAAAATGTAGGATTTAACGTTAACATATCTACAAAGATTAAAAAAAAAATTATTGGATGAAGGTATATCCAAATATCTATCGAACTCAAAGTACCGTGCTTCTCCGTCGAAATGAGTTTCCAGTACATTTGCCCAACTAAAAGCCCTACTTATCACCTTTTTTTAAACGTGGCAAGCAAAAAATTGGTTCAGCCGTTCCGGGAATCAGTTTTTTGATTAAATGTGGTTTCTGCAAAAATCGTTATGAAGCGCAATATTTAACCACCCTACTACAGATAGGGCCACACTAGTCGCCAACAAAAAATACAGGGTCTAACCATTTTGACCAAGAAACTCTTATAGCAAAATCTGAGCCAAATCTCCAGTTGGACTTGAGGATCCAGTTGGACTTGAAACCGGTGTTGAAATATTTAGCAAATTTGGTATAGGAAATATTTTCAAAATTGCTTAGCACAATTTTTTTTTATTTTACTTCTGAAAATGAAGATGAAAGTTTTTTCTCCGGTTTGCTTTCCTTTCAACATTTTCAAAAAATCCTGATTTGCTTAAAAATGGTGGCAAAACTGCCGGATGATTTTTTTTAATATTTAGTAGTTTAGTTCATTTAAACAATTTTTTTTGTGAGATTTATTTAGTTATAGAATTTGTTGTACATATTACAAAATATATTAAAATTCTTCATTTGACCAAAGGATTTTTTGTAACCAAGCCATCGCAAATTTTTGTTGAAGTTCATGTCTAGGGCACAAACAACAGACGTAGCAGCTAGAGCAGAATAATGTGAAAATCGTGTGTAAAAACATGGCGGGTGATACACTAACGCCATCTCGTAGTCTATTGCCACTTGCAAGAATAAGCCTGAATGTAGACTGCAGTGCACGACAGCTTTTGCAAGAGCCGCATTCTGATTCTCACCAACATTTTGATGATGCTATTATTTTAAAATAAAAGTGATTTTTTGCTCTGAAAATAACTAACAGTTATCTGAAGTGATACTCAAAATGATTACTTTCGACATTTCAAAACTATGTATGATCCTCACATCAATTTTCTCGACGAAAAGAGGCATGAAACTTTTGATGAGAATGCGAATACGCCCAACCACGTGCTTTTCAATGTGGTTGTTTACAGGCCTGCAAAATGTTTCCAACCCAGCGTACACATGCAGCAAACCAAAATGTCAGTTCACTGCTAGCATCTGACTGTAAGCCTACTGTGTCCGTTCAACCACTGCCGCCTGACTTGTGTCGGTCGGCTGCTGGAGAATGAGAGACGTGAAAAAATGAGCTACACTCACTCAATTCGTGTCGTATTATTGACTCGTAAAATCCTCTCTAAACACTATTTTGACTATTTTTAAACAATTGAATGGTTCTAGACTGTGAAAAAAACTTAAAACAACCATAACTTATATTCAAAATTACATTTCCACGCATAAATACCAACTTTTTGTGTAAAAACTTGTTTCTTTATGTGTGTGCGTGCAACGTCGAATGAGCGTTGGTCGACTACTGCCTCGCATTGTAGCTGCTCAGTGAGCTAGGGCACTCACGACTGAGTCGGGTTTGTTTATGTCACGGCTTTGCGGTTTAGTGAATGGATCTGAAAAAATCGTGTATGCGTCGCCGATTTTCGCATCAGGACCCCTGACATTTTCAGCTCTGGTTGTTTACACTTAATTGCAGCGCGGGAGAGTTGTCAAATCTCTTCTGCGACGACAGCGCCACAAACGGCTTGCCATTCTTGATAAAACCGTTGCATGTTTTTACACAAGGTGGTGATTGAGCTAAAACGTCTGTTGTCTGTGTCTAGGGTTAGTGAAATTTCACGATTTCGCGGACAGCGTGGAATCCGTGAAATTTTGCTTTTTGCGTGAAATCCCTTGAAATTGTATGTTTGTGTGAAACTGTAACGATATTTCTCAAAATAATTTATCAAACTCAAATGGGAATGAAAATAATCTTAATAATTACTGCAAAGTTAAGTGGTTTAATTACTTATATAGGGTTAGTGATTTTTAACGATTAAACACGGCTTAAATTTCGTGAAATTTATCAATTTTCTCAAATATTTTTTTTTAAATTTTCAAATTAATAAATATTTGATCCATAAAGACTATTTAAGAAAAGCTTGATACGAACCATTTGAAGAATTGTTCAGTTTTTCTTTAGTTTTTTAGAAACTAACTAAATTTAATAACACACATTTTGCTGATATTTTATTTGAAAGGTGTCAATAGAAATTCGAATAATCCAGCTTTTTTTTTTATTCAAAATGAAATGAAAAGTTTTTTTAATTTTCAAATTATTTCCGTGATTGATAAAAAATATTCTTTTTTCTATTCACATTTTAAATTAAAATTTTTCGATTTCGTTACAAATCCTATTATTTTTGCCTATTGATTTTAAATTTAGTTCTTGATAAGTGAGATGAAAACAGATCGTGGAAGTTATCCCGGGGAAGTTATCCTGGACGCCATAAAGATGGCGGCCGTAGGCCGTAGGATAACTGTCAAAGGATAACTTCCCATCTTCCTCTTAGATGGGAAGTTATCCTGGGAGGTTATCCTACGGCTAAAAACGGCGGCCATCTTTATGGCATCCAGGATAACTTTAGGTTATCCTACGGCAGATTATGAAAAATAAATATGATTCAAGAAATTAAACACTGTTTAAACAATAACATAGTTTGGTTTTCCAAAATCTTAAAAAAGGTGAATAATTTAGATAACGGATTCAAAATTAAATAAATTCAAACATTCTGAAAAATCCCAAGGCTCCTCAGAAATAAATGAAAGGATTTAACTGAACAGTCAAAACCTCCTAGGGCCAGCTATGGGGAGTTGATAAAATTATTCTAAAAATGTAAACATTATTTCCAAGTCCTACAAGCATGTTTTTCAATTCGGCATGCTTGCCAAGTAATTTTAAAAATGTTTTCAAAACATATTATAATAAAATTTGGAATAAATTCAAAGAAATTCTCAAAGAACCTCGTAGGGCCAGCTATGGGGAGTTGATAAAATTATTCTAAAAATGTAGAACATTATTTCCAAGTCCTACAAGCATGGTTTTCAATTCGGCATGCTTGCCAAGTAATTTTAAAAATGTTTTCAGAACATATTATAATAAAATTTGGAATAAATTCAAAGAAATTCTCAAAGAACCTCGAAGAGCCAGCTATGGGGAGTTGATAAAATTATTCTAAAAATGTAGAACATTATTTCCAAGTCCTACAAGCATGTTTTTCAATTCGGCATGCTTGCCAAGTAATTTTAAAAATGTTTTCAAAACATATTATAATAAAATTTGGAATAAATTCAAAGAAATTCTCAAAGAACCTCGTAGGGCCAGCTATGGGGAGTTGATAAAATTATTCTAAAAATGTAGAACATTATTTCCAAGTCCTACAAGCATGGTTTTCAATTCGGCATGCTTGCCAAGTAATTTTAAAAATGTTTTCAAAACATATTATAATAAAATTTGGAATAAATTCAAAGAAATTCTCAAAGAACCTCGTAGGGCCAGCTATGGGGAGTTGATAAAATTATTCTAAAAATGTAGAACATTATTTCCAAGTCCTACAAGCATGGTTTTCAATTCGGCATGCTTGCCAAGTAATTTTAAAAATGTTTTCAGAACATATTATAATAAAATTTGGAATAAATTCAAAGAAATTCTCAAAGAACCTCGAAGAGCCAGCTATGGGGAGTTGATAAAATTATTCTAAAAATGTAGAACATTATTTCCAAGTCCTACAAGCATGGTTTTCAATTCGGCATGCTTGCCAAGTAATTTTAAAAATGTTTTCAGAACATATTATAATAAAATTTGGAATAAATTCAAAGAAATTCTCAAAGAACCTCGAAGAGCCAGCTATGGGGAGTTGATAAAATTATTCTAAAAATGTAGAACATTATTTCCAAGTCCTACAAGCATGTTTTTCAATTCGGCATGCTTGCCAAGAAATTTTAAAAATGTTTTCAAAACATATTATAATAAAATTTGGAATAAATTCAAAGAAATTCTCAAAGAACCTCGTAGGGCCAGCTATGGGGAGTTGATAAAATTATTCTAAAAATGTAGAACATTATTTCCAAGTCCTACAAGCATGGTTTTCAATTCGGCATGCTTGCCAAGTAATTTTAAAAATGTTTTCAGAACAAATTTTAAAATGTTGAATAAATTCAATGAAATTCAAAACAAAAAAACTCGTGAGACCAGCTACAAGAAGTTGATAACTTAATATAAAAATGACGAACAAAATAATTTTTATTAAACATTTTCTTAAAATATATTTCAATTTACTTGGCAATTAAGCATGCCGAATAAGGGTACATGCTAATAGAACTTCAACAGTGTGTTCTGCATTTTAAAATAATTTTATCAACTCCTTATAGCTGGCTTAACGAGGTTTTTTGAGAGTTTCTTTGAATTTATTCCAATTTTTATTATAATATGTTCAGGAAACATTTTTAAAATTACTTGGCAAGCATTCCGAATTGAAAAACATGCTTGTAGGATTTGGAAATAATGTTCTACATTTTTAGAATAATTTTATCAACTCCCCATAGCTGGCCCTACGAGGTTCTTTGAGAATTTCTTTGAATTTATTCCAAATTTATTAAAATATGTTCTGAAAACATTTTTAAAATTACTTGGCAAGCATGCCGAATTGAAAACCATGCTTGTAGGACTTGGAAATAATGTTCTACATTTTTAGAATAATTTTATCAACTCCCCATAGCTGGCCCTACGAGGTTCTTTGAGAATTTCTTTGAATTTATTCCAAATTTTATTATAATATGTTCTGAAAACATTTTTTAAAATTACTTTTCAAGCATGCCGAATTGAAAAACATGCTTGTAGGACTTGGAAATAATGTTCTACATTTTTAGAATAATTGTATCAACTCCCCATAGCTGGCCCTACGAGGTTCTTTGAGAATTTCTTTGAATTCATTCCAAATTTTATTAAAATATGTTCAGAAAACATTTTTAAAAATACTTGGCAACCATGCCGAATTGAAAAAACATGCTTGTAGAACTTGGAAATAATGTTCTACATTTTTAGAATAATTTTATCAACTCCCCATAGCTGGCCCTACGAGGTTCTTTGAGAATTTCTTTGAATTTATTCCAAATTTATTAAAATATGTTCTGAAAACATTTTTAAAATTACTTGGCAAGCATGCCGAATTGAAAACCATGCTTGTAGGACTTGGAAATAATGTTCTACATTTTTAGAATAATTTTATCAACTCCCCATAGCTGGCCCTACGAGGTTCTTTGAGAATTTCTTTGAATTTATTCCAAATTTTATTATAATATGTTCTGAAAACATTTTTTAAAATTACTTTTCAAGCATGCCGAATTGAAAAACATGCTTGTAGGACTTGGAAATAATGTTCTACATTTTTAGAATAATTTTATCAACTCCCCATAGCTGGCCCTACGAGGTTCTTTGAGAATTTCTTTGAATTCATTCCAAATTTTATTAAAATATGTTCAGAAAACATTTTTAAAATTACTTGGCAACCATGCCGAATTGAAAAAAACATGCTTGTAGAACTTGGAAATAATGTTCTACATTTTTAGAATAATTTTATCAACTCCCCATAGCTGGCCCTACGAGGTTCTTTGAGAATTTCTTTGAATTCATTCCAAATTTCATTAAAATATGTTCAGAAAACATTTTTAAAAATACTTGGCAACCATGCCGAATTGAAAAAACATGCTTGTAGAACTTGGAAATAATGTTCTACATTTTTAGAATAATTTTATCAACTCCCCATAGCTGGCCCTACGAGGTTCTTTGAGAATTTCTTTGAATTTATTCCAAATTGAATTAAAATATGTTCAGAAAACATTTTTAAAATTACTTGGCCAGCATGCCGAATTGAAAAACATGCTTGTAGGACTTGGAAATAATGTTCTACATTTTTAGAATAATTTTATCAACTCCCCATAGCTGGCCCTACGAGGTTCTTTGAGAATTTCTTTGAATTCATTCCAAATTTCATTAAAATATGTTCAGAAAACATTTTTAAAAATACTTGGCAACCATGCCGAATTGAAAAAACATGCTTGTAGAACTTGGAAATAATGTTCTACATTTTTAGAATAATTTTATCAACTCCCCATAGCTGGCCCTACGAGGTTCTTTGAGAATTTCTTTGAATTCATTCCAAATTTCATTAAAATATGTTCAGAAAACATTTTTAAAAATACTTGGCAACCATGCCGAATTGAAAAAACATGCTTGTAGAACTTGGAAATAATGTTCTACATTTTTAGAATAATTTTATCAACTCCCCATAGCTGGCCCTACGAGGTTCTTTGAGAATTTCTTTGAATTTATTCCAAATTGAATTAAAATATGTTCAGAAAACATTTTTAAAATTACTTGGCCAGCATGCCGAATTGAAAAACATGCTTGTAGAACTAGGTAGTAATGTTCTGCATTATTAAAATAATTGTATTAACCCCTCATAGCTGGCCCAACGAGGATTTGAATTTTTATTTTCATTCATTCATTTTTCTTGTTGGGAGCATTTAGGTTTTTCAGATTTTTTTTTTTTTTGTAAATTTGAATTTTGCATCATTAATCTTTATTTGTTTTTCATTTTTATATTTTTTTAACACTGAGCCTTGCAATTGTTTAAATAATGTTTACTTCCTTTAATCATTTTTATTTTTCATAATCGGCCGTAGGATAACCAGAAGTTATCCTGGATGCCAGCGATGGAATAATCATCTTCAAAAGAAAATCTTTGGACGTTCATCAAGAGAAAAAATCCAAAAGGAGCATGGCTCTCCTCTCTCGCGCACGAATGATCGGTAAAAGGAGTCTAAAAAAATCATCATCTTGATTATTCGGCGGAACATCTTTTTCACTACTACACTTGCATGTGTAACGTCACAGGTCGAAAAATGAACTGTCACTTTTTATAGTTGGGCAATGAGTGTAAACAAAGCGGAATAAATAATTTTAAGTGATGCTAACAACGAAAATCACAAAAAGTCATCCACAGATTGATTTTTTGGAGAAGTTCGGGAGCGATTTTCTTTTGCGTGATTTGCCTCCTCTCTTTTTCGGGGGTGAAAAAAGTTCGCAAGTGAAAATGATTTTTTTGCGATTATTCCATCCCTGCTGGATGCCATAAAGATGGCCGCCGTTAGCGGCCGTAGGATAACCGTCCAGGATAACTTCAGCCAGGTGATGAAAACTAAAAAAATATTTCTAATGGGCTAACAGTCGCAGAAAATTCAAATAATTTTACTCATTTTGGCTTAACAAGATTGTTTAATCTTACTTTGATATGAAATTTAATAAAATGCCAATGAGCGAAAACTTTTTATTTTTACTAGTCGAATATTAAAAAAAGCAGTTCAGTAAATGAGAAAACGCATACCCTATATTTTGTTTCAAAAAATATAAAGAGTTCATCCATAAACCACGTGGAAACTTTTTTGAAAATTAGGAGAATTTTGTTTTTGTGTCACGTTCAAATGAAGTGAAGTTTATTTTTTATTTTTTGAAGAATAATATATAATGAAGCATAACAAGTAGTTTCTGTGATTTAAACATAACATTTTGAGAGTTATTTTAACATTTTTCACGTTCCGCGAAATTTGCGTGAAATTTGGTGTTTTGAAATTGAGGTCCCCGTGAAATTTGCAATTTTGAAGCGTGAAAAATCACTAAGCCTATTCATGTCCCTCGACTTTGACCAAACGAGGCGAGGCAAAACATAAAAACGTTGAATTGCAGCCATGATTCCAACATTTGAATAAAAAACGTGTTTCAATAGGCTATGTACACTCATTCAGTTGTTTTGCAATCAAACTAGCGAAAATATTAATTTTCGCGATAAAAAAACATTTTGCATTGATTGGTCTACAAATTGTTTTGAGCTGACTGGAATTCTTTTTCCATAATAATTTGGAAGCTCTTTGAATATTTTTATCGGCCCGTGGGTTGACATTTATTTTGAATAATAAAAAGAATAGAATGTTAGGATATATTTTTAATCCTTAATTTTTCAATTTCTATCTTTTTTGTATTCATTTGCACACCCATGCCATTTCAAATGACATCCACCAAGCAAGAGAGAGGTTGCCAAATTTGATAGGCAGATTTATTTCGCTCGCCCCCCCCAAAAACCAGATCCAGACCCGACAGACAGATCGAGAGCGGCAGCATCATCATGTCGTCTACCGTGTGTGCGTTCCTAGGTGTCCGTCACAATGTGAGATAGATTGGCCAAGTCCAAAGTTAATGAAGTGCACGCCACCTTCAATACAACCAACGCGACGGTTGGATCAAATAATGAACTGATTTTGGGTGAGGGGAAGGGGTGGCTAAATGAAGGCTTTTCGGGCTATTGCAAAATCACGTGTAATCCCCTGCGCTCTTAAAACCCATCAAGCGACTAAGCAGATATAAACTATTACAGTTGGTCAACCCCAAAATGATTTAATTTCCGAACCCCTTCTTTATATATTTACCCCTGAATGTAGACCAACAGCATTAAAACAGCAACACAAACTGATCATGTGGAAATTCTGTAAAATGTCACTGAGAAAGAAAGAGAGAGAGAGAGAGAGTGGGGTAGAAAAAAGGCAACATTCTGTAAACAGCTGCACTATGCTTCATTGGACAATTAATTTACATTCCGATAAACAGGGGAAAAAGGGTCGGTTTCTGCGCTTTGAAAATAAGAAAATTGAGAGGAAGAAAAACAAAAGTGGCCAAAGCATAAAAGTTGCAGGACCAATTCATTAGTCGCAAATTGCACTTGGCTCAAGTCGCATTCTAGTTTTGCAAAGTCTCCTCTCTCTCTCTCACTCACTCTCTCTCTCTCTTGGTCGTCGCAAACTTGCGAATAATGGTTTTACCGTTTTTATTGCGCTTGAAACAAAATGTTACTCACTCCCTTACTTAAGGGCTTTAACCCGGGCAGACGGTAATAACAAAATTTATGCCATTTCAATAACAAATACTGTTAAAATAACAAAAAGTGTTATGGAATATTCTTCAAAAATCAATGTTTGCATAAGAGTTTAATAACAGTTTATGTTATCATAACAAAATTTGTTATTAGACTGATATTGGTTGAAGGCCAAAAAAACTTGAAAATAACATTTTATGTTATGGAAAAATAACTCCAACTGTTATTAGGATGATCGGATTAGTTGTTAAAATAACAAAAAAATAATAACGAAGATTTGTTCGAAGAATAACTAAAAACGTTACTAGTCTGTTACTACAATAACAATCCAATAACAAAAAAATCATAACGGCGGATAACGAAACTTGTTATAAATAACATAAATTGTTATTGGCTTAGTATTTTCAAATATCAAAAAATGTTATTCGTTATTACCGTCTGCTCGGGTTAAGGGGGCAAGGGGAAAGGGGGATCATCTTACACAAGCCCTGCTGAAAAGTGTGGTAACAAGAAGTCGCAGAACAAAAAAAAATGCTCCGTTTCTTTGACCACAACTTAAGGAGCAGCAAAAAAGAAAGTCACTAATTTTACAATTCTCTTCCTGTGTTTACTTGCAAGGAGGAAGAGGAGGGGTTTGCGTCTGGAAAATTGTGAAATTTGTTGTTTTGTGAAAAGGCAAGCAATGGTTTGAGGGTGAGGTGAGGGTTAAGCGGGGTAAGACAAACCATTTGTTCCCGTTTTACTGGCTGGACCTCTCCGGGTTTGTTGCAAGAAGTAAAACTTGTCAACTTTACTGTGAGCTAAGTGGGAGGGATGCTAGTTTGTTGAGGGGAGAAATCCTTTCAGACGTTTGCCAGACGTCGGGCAGTTAGGGGTAGTTTTGGAAGGGGGTGTCAAAAGTTAATAGGAGGTTGATATTGTTGAATGAACGTTAAGTGAAATTAATGCAAATGGTTGCTTTATCATATTTAAAGACAGAGTTTTGTGTTAATATTAATTTTCATTTAAAGTTCAACGATTGATGGCTTAGTGTGCTGAAAATGGGTATATTTTCCTATAACTTCGACTAATCGACTTCTCCTCTTACGAACATCAATTACCACCACACTGAATACTCAGTATCGAAAATGAATTGCACTTGCAAAGGAGTTGGCGGATTTATCCTCTTTGCACTTGTATGCCCAGAGGACACTAAAATACGCCTCTCGAAGACTGACTCCTCGTGAGGCACGGCCAAGCGTTTATTTTATGGGCGTCTTTTTTCCCCGTCTTATTCAACAATATCCTTTTTTTCTTGTATGGTGGAAAACTTCCCGAGGAAGGGGCGTTTCAATGGCTGGATAGAAATAAAAATCGTATTTCAAGACGCTCGCGGCAGCACCGGCACTAAAAAGGCTTATAAAGTGTAATAAAAATTGTTCACGTGGATAAAGATGGATGGTTGATGCTGGGGGTGGAGGCGGGTGTGTTATGCATAAAATGTGTCGTCCTGATTTTTATGGCTGGCAATTATTTTATAAGGCGAAGTAATTGTTGGGAGCTCTTGTGTGGCTCGACAACGACACGTTCGGGTTATTCCTTATTTTCGGTGTTAGACACTGGGAAGAGCTGTTTCCATTGCTCCTAAGAATGATTCGATCATACAAAGCTCGTGGACCTACCTTAATGTATAACTGTTGAAATCAAAAAGTGAACAAATGTCTGTGTGTATTAGGATGTAACAAAAATAACTTTTTGGCGGTTTTTTTCTGGTGGGCATACTAAGCTCAAATCCAAAATATGAGTTTGATTGGACGTAAAAGGAGCTGGCGCTTTGCATTTGAATTTTAAATGGGATTTAACTCGTAAAAAAAGATTTTTTCAAAAATTGAACTTTTTGAGGCATTTTGGCCACTGAAGCGTTTATTTTCAACATCATTGGCGTGTAGGCCAGATCCTTGCGCATCTTTTGGTATATATAACATTGAAATTTGGAACACCCTTAAGCTCGGTACTTGAAAGTCTGTTTGTTTGTCATTTTTTTTCGAAAAATTGACCCCAGCTAAATCAAATGGCGCCTAGGGCGTCGCGAGGCGCGTTGAAACAATTTTATTTTGAGAAATTTATCTTAAATTTATATTCAGTATTACGAGCCCATAAATATCAAATAAATTTAAATGTTGCCAAAATCAGGAAAAAACGAGAAATTATTGCCAAAATAGGGTGTTGCCAAAAACGGGATGAAACTGTACAATTATTTTTCATGTTTTTGAAATCTTTGGAATTATTATTGCATTGAAACAAAATCTTAAAAATTCTCTATTCACTATTCCATTTAACTGTTTTCTTCGGGGTAATTCCCTATGACCAAAAAAGCCATTTTAAGTCATTCATTGCTTCACCCCCTTACAACCCTCATACAAAGTATTCGAAAATCTATAACATTTGAATGAATTTTCTGATCGATTTGGTGTCTTCGGTTAAGTTGTAGGTATTGATGAGGACTGTTCCGAAAAAAAGGTGAACAAAAAAAAATCCGATATGTAAATATAAAAAAAAATCCAACATAACTTTAAAAAAAAAAATGATTTTTTTATATGTTGTAGGGCAGGGGTGCCCAACCTTTTGTTCCGTGGGCCAAATTTGAGTTTTCTGATGCGATGGCGGGCCGGACATTTTCTATTATAATTTCTGATGAGGAAAACTGAAAACAGACAAAGCTGAAAGAAGTGTTGAGGCAATATATGGTCCTACAAATATTTTATAAAAAATTCAAATATTAATTTCGATTCAAAGATTTTTTGAGAAGAAGGATGTCTAAAACCTTTTAAAACTGGTAAATTTATGATTGCTTTTTTATTATTTATAAGAGAGGTTTTTATTCATAAAAACCTTCCACAAAAATTAAAATCGGGAAAAGCTAAATATTTTTTACAATCTTATAAACCTTCTACTTTGAAAAAAAAAACAAGTTTTATACTTTTTCTTTAAAAATAAAAGTTTTAATTTAATTTAAATGCAGTGGACATATGACAAAGGTTAGTTAAATTTTCCCATAAAGGTTTGCAATAAATAATCATATTTTAAATGAATCAGTTTCCTAGAAGTTCAAATAACTGATTCTTAAAAATATAGTTTTACGTAAACAAACATGCTCAATATACATTTGGAACACATATTCTTTAAATTTCAAAGTGCCTAGAATGATAAATCTTAATTCAATACCTCAAAAAATATGTTTTTATTTAGATTTTATTCCATGTTTTATGTAACACTGAATTTTTATGAAAAAAATTTATTTTGCTAGATCAGGGTGCAGAAAAAGAAAGTTACATAGGAAGTGATCGAAGAAAATATTGTTCAGTCGATGGATTATAACGCGTTCATTTAGTTCATTTTGTAACATGAAGAACATGACAACATACAAATTATTTCAAAGAAAAGGGCCAATTGCTGAATAATTTTCAGGATGAAATGGTGAAATGGATGAAATGGAATCACGAGCCGGATCCGGGCCGTGGGCCGTAGGTTAGGCACGCCTGTTGTAGGGGATCAAAAACATCTACTTTAAAGCCATAGAAAAGTAGTAATAAAAATCTTTCCGCTAAGTTTAAAAAAAAATCTATTGAAAAAAAATGTTTTAAGGAAATTGAAATCAAAAGGCCGAACCGTCATTATAACGCACATTTGAAATGTTAGTCATGACTCCTAAATTTCAATATATTGCTTTCGAAAAGATCATAAAATTTCAGAAATATTTCAATTTTTACCATACAAAATTGGATCATTTGTTGTTGAGAAATTGACAAAAGAAAATGTGGGAATGTATGGATTAGAATGATAAAAAATGTAAATTTTATTGTTTTTTTTTAATTCATTGTAGAACTAGAGGTTTAATCTTTAATGGTTCCAAGACAATTTTATTGGAAATATTCTGATCTATACAATTTTTTTTTTCAAAAAAAAAATCATAACTTAGAGGCAACATTTTTGTCCATACTTCTCTATGGGTCAAACGTTGCGGTTTTTTGCCCCCTAAAACATATTTAAAAAAAAAATTTGTTTGTAAATTGAATATTTGTGAAAAAGAATTCATTTATAAAAGGGCATTTTTTCCCGTTTGCCTATTGTTTAAAATTTTTCTCATCATAACGTACAACTTTACCTAAGACATCAAATTGATTGGAAATTTCTGAGAAATCAGAATATTTACGAACCATTTTTATATGAACAGCTTCCTAAGTTGTATGGAGGCTTGAATGAGAGGAGAGGACCAATGACACAAAGGTAAGGCCTCCACAAAAAAAAAAGTTCGAATCGGTAGAGAATAATGGCTTATGTGTATTTTATAAATGTTTCGTCATTTTTAATGATTTAAATGCCAATACAAATCTGCGACCACTTAATTTACAAAGACCAGAATTGAAGATTGAGTCATCTAATTTATAGAAGTCGGAGTCAAAGTCGGACTCGCTTCATAAAAACAAATTGAAATCCTATCAAAGTCACCCCGGTTTACGGTAATGATTTTTTACACGCACTGCCAACCATCTTCTAGAGCAACTTTTTTTTGAAGATTATTTTTCGATTTTATGGGATATTTGTTCGGAAAATTCACATAAAATCGGTGCATTCATGTTGATATCACTCAATTTTTTTATGAATATGCTTTGGGGACTCTAACCTACTATATTTGACCTCCACAAAAAAATCGAATAAAATAACCAGATTTCTAGCATTCTCTGAAATTACTCCAAAATCCAAACTGGAAACCCCGATACGACCGAAAGTAAATCATTTCTTTGTACAACTTGTCATGAAAATACAGCAAAACATCGCCCGGATACGAATTTGAGCATTAAACAATGCAAAACATGGATTATTTAATAAATAAGTAGTTCATTACCCAATAGGCTGCGAAAAAAATTTCAATCCTCTGCCACATTACACCATTACATTTTAAAACATTTAAGAATCAATCACATTGTAAAGAACAGTTTTTTGAACAAGTGTCATAAAAAAGTATCAGTTATGGTTCAATATAAGCAGAGATATGCTCAATTTCCTGAAATAAATAGTGCCTTTCTCCAAAATTTCTTTATTTACACGGAAAGTAAACCTTTCACATGATGGGCACTGCCTACTAAGACATTTTTAAGATGATAATATTTTATTGAAACATAAAAATTATGACAAGTTTTGACCAAATTCATGAAAATAATTCTTTAGCATTCATTACAAGTTCAGTAGGCAGTGCTCATAATGTGAAAGATAATTAAATTAAGAAATTTTGGAGAATGGCCCAATTTATTTCAGGAAATTGCGCATATCTCAGCTAATATTGAACCAATATTGATACTTTTTTATTGAACTTGTTCGGAAAACTGTTTTCTACAATGTGATTGATTCTAAAATGTTTTAAAATGTTGCAATGGATTGAATTTTTTTGAACCTATTGGGTAATAAACAGTTTATTAAATAAATAATCTATGTTTTGCATTGTTTAATGCTCAAATATGTATCCAGGCAATGTGTTGCTGTATTTTCATGACAAATTGTTCAAAGAAATGATTTACTTTCGGTCGTATCGGGGTTTCCAGCTTGGATATTGCGGTAATTTCATAGAAAGCTAGAAATCTGGTAAATTTGGTTCGATTTTTTTTGAGGAGGTCAAATATAGTAGGTTAGAGTCCCCAAGGCATATTCATACGAAATTCGAGTGATATTAACATGGATTCACCGATTTTCTGTTATTTTTTTCCCATAAAATCGAAAAAAGATCTTCAAAAAAAAAAGTTGCTCTAGACCCCCCGACGAAATATTTCGGAATACCCCGCAAAATGTCGAGAAAGAGCCCTTATTTCACGGCGCCAAATATCAGACATACCGATTTTTTTTATCTTTGAGGTCTCGAAATACACCGTGAATGGTGATCTGGCAACACTGTCTTGTAATTCTTTTGTATAGTGTTTAATCTGTCAAAAAGACACTTCATATTACACACTGCAGGTACAATGTTTGTAAAAACACAAAAAGTGGCAATCGACTGTGAATACTTTGTAGATACAAATAAAATTGTTATGTAAGGAAGTTCTGGAACAGGTTGATTATAGAACGTTCACAAGATTTTGCCCTTTTGCAGTCGAAAAAGAAATCAGTCGTTGGTAGTGCACCGGACTTAGTCCGTGCGACCTACCCTAACTTAAATTATAGCAAAGACCCTCACTTGAGTTGGGCACAGTGGCCAAAGGTGCTTTTATTCACACCGTCAGCACAGACGAGCGCTCCGCGCGGCGGTGCAGTTTTTGCAGCACACGGCCAGCTTTGCTGATGTGGGCTTTTGGGTTTCCCCTGGGGACATCGAGTGTCTTACCAGGGAATTGATTCATTTATTAAGTGCTAGGCCGCGGTAGTGGTAACATCGATGTCATTAATTATTTAGAAACATAATATAGTTGTTAGAGATAAACTTTGATCTTTAAATTACTTTAATCACATCATATGCGCCAATCCTTACCGCTCGGCGGCGCAGTAGTTTAATCAATTTGATTCATAAGTCGTCAGGAAAAAATGTAAACACCCACTCAATGTAAAATAAAAAAAAGTATTTTCCCTCTCTAATGAAAACAGAAAATGGCAAACGCTAGGCAAAAACACCTGAGTCAAACCATGTTGGAATTTTTTGTCTTCAATTTCCCCCCTTGTACCAAACACCAACTTCCACCCTACCTCCCTTCAATCAAATAATTTCCCCCACTTTGAAAAGGTTGGAAAAACTACGTTCCTACACTTGTTGTTTCACTACTGACGGATGCTTCACGCAAACAAAAAAGAAAAGTGAGAAAGGCTCTGGAGAAGTTGGGGAAGGAAATGTTTTCCACTTATTTTTCCCTCCATGCAGTGAAATGGCGCGCAACTAACTAAGCGCAGTGCTGCCAGCTAGTAAAAAGCAAGCCCGTGCAAAAATGCTCGAAGGTTGAGCATCAATTTTCATTCAAAAGCAGCATTCCATCAGCAGCAGCAGTGGCAAGGACGAAGGAATCACGCTGCAGCAGAACTACCAATAGAAGAAGAGGAAAAAAGGGAAAAAGGTGAAGCCCACCTTGAACGTAAGAAGCCTTGATCTATTGAGGGCTCTCAATCATCCTCGCCGCCGCCGCCGCCGCCTACCTTGATTCCTCTAACCTTGCTGAGGCAGCAGTCGTGTTGGTTGGTGTTCTAGACAATGAAGCATCGTGCTGCTCCTTTTGCTCTTGTGTTTGAAATGGTTTTGCAGGTGCAACGTTGGAATGCTTTTTGATGCGCGCGCTCTTCTCATAATGAGACGGTATTAGTACGGAACAAGGGGTGGGATTGTGGGATAGATTTTTGGATAATCTGGCCAAAAGAACAAAACATTTTGTTTAGAGAGGGTAAGCTTCTGAATTTTTCCAACAATCATTTGCAAGCAAAGGAATTAAAGGATTAAATTTTCGTGCTTATATTTCAAATTTTTGGTGAAAACATTTCACCATATACTTCTAACATGATAACTAGGGCTAGTGATTTTTCACGACAAACAAAATCGGAATCGCCAATTACAAAACATTTGAATTTCTTGGCAATTTAACGGTACTATAAAAACTACTTAAAATAAAGGTAAACATGTATTTTTTTTCATTGTGAACCCTAGTAACATTTTAGGTTTTAAGTAGGCCATAAAAGCCTATTTAGGCCGTATGAGGGTTTTCAGAACCATGATAAAACCTGTAAGTTTAAAAATGTTACTAGGGAAGAGACAAGTGGCTCAAGATAAAAAATAAAAACCCACGACATAAACATTTTATCAACATTTTATATGTTAATGGGTAATTCTCTACCAACTCACACGAAATCGGGAAAAGTTGCCCCGAACCCTCTTCGATTTGCGTGAAACTTTGTCCTAAGGGGTAACTTTTGTCCCTGATCACGAATCCGAGGTCCGTTTTGTGATATCTCGTGACGGAGGGGCGGTACGACCCCTTTCATTTTTGATCATGCGAAAAAAGAGGTGTTTTTCAATAATTTGCAGCCTGAAACGGTGATGAGATAGAAATTCGGTGTCAAAGGGACTTTTGTGTAAAATTAGACGCCCGATTTGATGGCGTACTCAGAATTCCGGAAAAAAACGTATTCTTCATCGAAAAAATCACTAAAAAAGTTTTAAAAATTCTCCCATTTTCCGTTTCTCAATTGTAAAAAAATTTGGAACATGTCATTTTATGGGAAATTTAATGTACTTTTCGAATCTACATTGTCCCAGAAGGGTCATTTTTTCATTTAGAACAAAATGTTTCATTTTAAAATTTCGTGTTTTTTCTAACTTTGCAGGGTTATTTTTTAGAGTGTAACAATGTTCTACAAAGTTGTAGAGCAGACAATTACAAAAATTTTGATATATAGACATAAGGGGTTTGCTTATAAACATCACGAGTTATCGCGATTTTACGAAAAAAAGTTTTGAAAAAGTTATTTTTTGCGTTTCTCTTTGTTTCGTCGTCCGTGTCTGTCGCGGGTGACCATGAACGGTCATGATCAACGACGACCAACCTTTTCAAAACTTTTTTTTGGTAAAATCGCAATAACTCGTGATGTTTATCAGAAAACCCCTTATGTCTATACATCAAAATTTTTGTAA
Source organism: Culex pipiens pallens (assembly GCF_016801865.2). NCBI lineage: Eukaryota > Metazoa > Arthropoda > Insecta > Diptera > Culicidae > Culex > Culex pipiens. The sequence goes on from NC_068938.1 coordinate 8,614,582, forward strand.
TTGTCTGCTCTACAACTTTGTAGAACATTATTACACTCTAAAAAATAACCCTGCAAAATTAGAAAAAACACGAAATTTTAAAATGAAAAATTTTGTTCTAAATTAAAAAATGTTCCTTCTGGGTCAATGTAGATTCGAAAAGTACATTAAATTTCCCATAAAATGACATGTTCCAAAATTTTCCGATCTTTTCGAAAAAAATATTTTCAAAATTTTTAAACCGATACTAACATTTTAAAAAAGCGTAATATTGAATGTTTGGCCCTTTTGAAATGTTAGTCATGGTTTAAAAATTTTGAAAATATTTTTTTCGAAAAGATTGGAAAATTTCACTACTGTTTCATATTTTAACATTGAAAATCGAACCATTAGTTGCTGAGATATCGACATTAGAAAATGGTATGTTGTTTGGGTGGGACTAAGAAAACATCAATTTTCCTGTTTTTAAACCTTTGCATGGCAATATCTCAGCAACTAAGGGTTGTATCAACAAAGTTCAAAAAAGCAAAATATAGAGAATTTTCTCAGCTTTTCATAATTTTTTTTTCAAAGGTGGGCAAACATGTGCACTAATTTAAAAAAATGAAAAACTTCGACTATTTTCAAAAAAGTCACCTAAAAATGGATTTAACTTGAAAACGGTGCAATTTATCAAAATTTCACTAAAGTACTTTTTGATTGCAAATTTGATTTTACATCGAAAAATGAAGTTGAAAAATTTTTGCGATCAATTTTTCGATTTTTTGAAAAAATCAGTATTGATTCAAAAATTTATAACTCGCTCAAAGATTTTTTGCACAACCTGGAAATTTCTGAAAAGTTGGCATTTGATGTCCTCTAAAACAAATCAAAAAATAAAAATAATTAAAAATATTTTTTTTTTGCAAATCAAGTTTTAGTGACAAAAAGTTAAATAAAAAATCACCAAAAATTTTTTTACCGTGTATCATTTTTTCTCAGTGTAGTCTATATCCATACCTACAACTTTGCCGAAGACACCAAATCGATCAAAAAATTCCTTCAAAAGATACAGATTTTTGAAAAGTTGAACTTTTCAGCGTTTATTTTGAAAAGTAATACTTTTCAACGTTTATTTTGCAAAAATAAGTATCTGTGCAAATTTTGAGTCAAATCGGTTAAGGTTAGGGGTCGCTTTTTATCGTTGAAGTTTATATGGGGAAAATCGCAAAAATGTATCCAGAAAAACATCGTTTCAGTATTTTTCTGCCAGGTGGCGCGGGTCTTCAGATTTTCCAAAATTATAAAATTTTCTTGTCACCCTAATGGACATTTGACTTATAATTCCATTCAAAGGGTGTTTTTCGGAATTGCAAAAAATGTTTAATAGAACTCGTTGCAAAACTTAGTTTTTTCAGCACTTGTCGTATTTATCCAACTCGGTGAATTTTTTCGATTGTTCTTTTTGCAACTCGTTGCATAAACATCTATTTTAACTGAAATCGAGTGATAAATAGCCCAATAGGAAGTGAACAAGCAAGTTTCCATCAAAAGTTTTAAAAAATGAGATGTTTGAATAGTGAAAATCAGCAAATTGGATGGAGTCAGGAGCGAGTGCATAACCTTTTACCTTTCAAACAAATCTCATAAGTATGAAAGTTAATAAAGCTATAACCACCACGATCATTTCTAAATTTTATTCAGTTAAACTCCAGCTAAGACATTTTCATTGAAGATTCAAATAGACCAGATTTTTTTTTTAATTTGAATGACTTTCGAAAATGAAAATATTAAGCTCAGCTCACTGTTCACAGTGTTTCATCGCTTTACTTCCTTTTTCCCTTCCATAGCCATCAATCGTGCCAAACCATCTCAACATCAGCCAGCACACAGCATCCGTACAGTAGCAGCAGCAGCTAGTACCGACCACCCACAACCTGCTTACTTCCGTTCCACGTAGAACTTGGAGGAAAAAAATCGTGTAGAAAACAGCGAACGCGTCAAGCAGAGCCAACCGATAAACGTGAGTGTTTTACGGAAAAAATGAAGAAAATGACTGCAAGTGCTTCCTGTTTTTCACTTTCTTTGTGCCGGTCCCGTTCCGTCCTCTTGAGTTCGAGTGGGTAGGAAAACTCGAGACTAAGTTTTAGCTGGAGCATATTTTGTTTATTTGAAATATCTTCTAAAAACAAAAAAAAATTGCAAAAAAAAAAAAAAACCGCAGGAATTATATCATAATAAGAACAAATAAAAGTTTTAGAGTAAAAATCTCGATTCACACTGCGTGTTTGTGTGTGCGCGCCGGAAAGAGAAAGGTGACTCAGGAAGCAATGAATAGGAAAGCACAGGTAAAAATGCTTCAACAGTGAACTTTACGAGCGTAAAAAAAAACAAGACGCAAAAAATCAGTGTAATTTTGCGCGGAAGTAACCGGTGGCAAGCAATCTCGTTTTTCACTTCTTTTTTTGTTCAACCTGGCCAGGGTCATGAGAGTTGAGGAGTTACAACAAGATGTTCCTCGCGGAAGCTGCCAAGGTGACGGGGAAATCAAAGGACCAGAGCTATGTCAAAGGGGAACAGGTTCTTTTTTCAGTCGTGAAAGATGGAGTTGAAAACAAAACTAACTTATTTCACCTATGTGGTTGGTGCCTTCCTCACTCTTTCCGCTGTGCTTGTGGTATTCAACATTAAATTAAAAAGAACAAAATTAATTTGAAAACCCAGATTAATCAATCTCTAATCAATAAAGGGACTCCAATACTTGTATCCCAATGTGGAGATACGGAATCAAGGAAGCCATTAACGACGAGGCGAACGGCTGTTACAAAATAAAGATTTAATTTTTTTCTAAGCGAGGGAAAAAAACACGAGATCTCGTCAAAACGGCCATTAGAGGTGAGGTCACACCTTGCAAAAACACCTTTCTCCTCCCCACATCCAAGTAGCCTTGTCTGGAGCGGGTACGCCAACGTGACGCAAGAAAATCGAACCGGAAACTTCTTTATTTTTGCTGTCAAACCGAAGAGGAAGAAGGACTTTCACTGTCTCTTTTCAAACAGTAGCAGGCTGGGCTGGTATCATCGCATCACAGATGGGAGGAAATTATCTCGTATGACAGCGATAAAATTTTAATTTCCTGACACACCAGTTTGTGTGGAAGAGGGGGAGGAACTCCAGCTCTCAAAATCTGGAGGACTTTTGAAGGAGAAAGAAAATGAAGATGTGATACTTTTTGCGTGAGGAATTTGACTTGAAATGATGAGAGGCAGTTTGGTTGATGACGTTGCTTTATCGTAAAATTTGATATTTATGATCAGTTTTGTGGCTCTTTCTTCACATATAAATACTCACAGCAGTGATTTGTACCAGCGATCAGAAAACATAGTATTTAATCAAAATAATATAAAGTATCAAAAGCATATTTCCACAAATAACAATTCAATAACGACAACATTGTTTCCAATCAAGCTCATCAAAAGCCTTGCTGTAAAACATCACATCCTCATCCCACGGAATCCATCACGGTTATAACCCCCTTTGGTAGACCACACAGAAAAGTGGTAAAAATGCAATATAAAATTTCACCGGGAAAAATACCTCCCACGTGCAGATGTAAGAGGATGTGCGGGGGGCAGTAAAAACCATGTCCATGACACCCAGTCCAACCTCAAAACAAATGTAAGCCCTTTCATGTTTGCCGTTTTTTTTGTTTCTACCGCAACCGTGTGACGAAAAACATTAATTGGGAATTTAATATCAGTCATTTAGCGCGTAATTTATTGAGTTGGTTATTGAAATTGGCGAAATTCTTCGAATTTGCTGGGCAGGTCTGGGTAGGTTGAGTAAGCCTGGGTTGCCTACGTCCAGGGGCTTTGGTCAACTATTTTTAGGGTGGTTTGCATCCAGAAGCCGAATTAAATTGATGGCGTTGGAAGGGCGATAGGCAATAGGACAATAGAAAAGTACACGGGTAGAAATCTTGTAAGCATATCCGGTTACTCTATGTTTTAAATTCATAAACATTGAAATGTTTCTAAAATCGTCATATTTTTCCGATTTTGAACAACAATGTTGTCGATTCTGAAAATGTTTTGAACGAAATCAAGAAAAATGTTGATGATTTCGGAAACATTTCAATGTTTAAGAATTCGAAAACATAGAGGTACCGGATATGCTTACATGATTTCTATCCGTGTAGCTAATAAACATCAACAGCCAATGTTAAGGGGATTTGTTTGTTAAGAGAGATGAACACAATTTGATTTTTAATGAATTGATTACGCAATTGCAAGAAAAGTTTGATATTTTTATGAGAAAAAAAAAATTTTATACCGAATTTATTAACTTAGTATAACAAATATTTTACCTTATTTTTTTAATGAAATATTTAAAGTTATCTCGCGAAGGGTCATTTTGATGTGATCAGTTCAATTTGCAACTTTTAGGCTGAAATGTGTATGAAACACAAGGACTATCAAAGTCACCCCAAATTTTAAAATATCAATTTTCAACGTAGCTTTTTCTTAAAGCTATGATTTTTTTTAAAGCTTAATAGACATTGTGTGGCCTATCTTAGTACATGCTTTAAAATATAAATCTTGAGAAAAGTCGTACCGCTGAAATAATGTTTGGAAAATGAGATAAAATCCTATCAATGTAAACTATTTTAAAAGACATTTTGAAATGTTTGTTTCAATAATTTTGAGCAAATCCAGGTTTATTAAATCAGTATGCTCTAATTGAAAATTTAGGTTATATTTTCTAAATAAATCAAAATTTTCTCAGATTTTTAGCTGCCAAAACAAAATTTCAAACCAGGGGTGCCCAAAATGGTTGATTGCCAGGGAAAGCTTACAGCTCATAAGAGGCCAACCTGATGTAAAAATATTTCTTTAAAAAAATGAATTTTGTTATTTTTATCTATAAAACGAATATAAAATAATTCCATTAGTTTAAGTTTTTTTTTTCTAAACTCTAATTATTTGTTGGACATTTTCGTCATTTGTATATTAGAGAACAGAAAACGAAAATTTGCCAACAGTTTTGTTTGAATATTACCAAATTAATACTTTTCGCGGAAAAAATAATTTGTTTGGATTTATACGACTTTTTTAAAAAGCTTTTTTCATTAGTTTTTCCATAAAATCTCGGAGGTCTGTACGAAATGAGTAAGTGAATGTTTTTAATTATATATCTTTAGAAAGGATTTTTGGATCAATTTGGTGTCTTCGGCAAAGTTGTTTTTGGTAGTATTTGGCCTATTCTATCGTTAAATTTTGCCTATCTAATTTTTTCATGTTTTAAGCCACTTTTTTTAATTTTTTGCTTGGTTTTTTATATTTTCTTCTATAACATAGCAAGATTATCATTTAAATTGTTTAAAAATTAGTAGGGACATAGTCTGGGACACTAAAAAAAATACTGAAATCTACATTTTACTTAAAATATAGGAAAAGTTAGTTAAAAACACAGCCAATGTTGACCCCAAAAAAATAAATTTTAAAAAAACATTGCCAAGTCACATAAAAGAAGTAATACATACATCCAACCCATAAGTTTTCTAAAATTTTAAGAGTTCTTCTTTCCAATGCTTTTCAAAGATCAAAAATTGGTTGAAAAATGGTTTGCGAGACTGTGACGTCACGCTAGGTTTTTTTTTATGATTGCATAATATTAATTCGAAATGTACACAATTAAATCAAATCCTCTTTAATTTTGGCCGATTTTTACGTGACATACTTTATGGATGACGCCTTATGGCCAATTCTTCATTTTTAAGTAAATTTATTTACTAAACGTATAATCAGCTTCAAAAAGTTTTCCTTCCTAAATACAAAAAAAAAACAGACATATTTCTTTCAAATTGTTCAGAAAATAACTCCTTAGTATGACTTCAAGAATGTGGAATATTGTATTTAAAAAAAATCAATAAAAATTACTTGTTTTTTTACAGAAAAAAAAAATTGGAACGCTCTTATTGCAAATTCACCACGATTTGTTATTTAGTATTTTCCTTAGTAGAATATCTTAATTGATAGTTGGTCTATTTTTTATTTTTTGGTAGACTTTTAAAAAGTAGACATTAATTCCAAAAAATCCCATTTTTAGTTTAATTCCAAGCCCAGCTTCAAAATAGCTGTGACTGATGATGAATCAATGGATATAATAATTTGATTAAGTTGGTATTTTTAAGTATAAAATACTGACAGCAAAGCTGTTGCTTCTATTAGCTCTCATCAAATCAGTATCGTAACTAAGCTCTGACAAAAAGGGGGCCACACGCATGGAATTTTTTTTATTACGGTGCTTGCGAATGACCCCTCGGACAATTCTAGAACAAATTTCTGCCGAAGGAGGGGCACGGTTTCATAATTTCTACAATTTTCAACTATTTTTTTAACCGTGCATCTTTGCCAATTTAACAACGAACAGCTTGCTCCAAAACCCTTTTCGTTTCGGATATGTCTATTTTATAGACTTCTAGTCAGGCCACTGCACAGTTGTCCCCTTTCCAAATTCCTCGAGGAAAATGGAAATTTATATACAATTCCCCTTTCCAGGGTGGGGAATTCTGATTTTTCTAAATATTTTTGATGTGTTATATTTTATGGAACAATTTCCATTTGTGAAATTCAAAATACAATCCCCACTCTAAAAAAAGCCTCTTTTAAACAGACTGAGCCCCTCTTTCAGCTACTATAGATGCCTCAACGGCACACAATTTATAGCACTTGTTTGGAAATTATTACAACTTTTAGTCCCCAACGTAAATGTATTTTTTTCTACATAAAATTGAAGAGTGTGAGTGTGAGTGAGACGGCTGGGCAGGAGGGACTTTGTGAAACAAAGCGTCGGTAATTAAAAATTTATATTTGATGCAATTGAATGCAGACATTTCCGATGCACAACCACAGCAGAAGCAGCTCACTCGTTGTTGATGATGATGATGATGGGTTTTGTTGGTGGGTTGGACAACGAGCGGATTAATAAATGTTTTACGTGGGTGTTTCTGCGTGGTTTTGTGAACCCGGTGTGTGTGTGTGTGAACTTTTGTAGTTTGTTTCTGAATGTGAGTCGGTTTTGCTGGAAAAGCATTCAACGTTGCACCACACAATTTGATGTATTTGATGCATTTGTGAAAAAAGAGCACAACAATAAAAAAAGATTCAATGTATTCAAACATTGCCAGGTTATTACGTTGTCGATGGTGTACTCCATACATAGACATGACGATAATGACGGTGGAAAGCTGTTTACGTCTTTTCATCAGAATTGCCGCTGGCAGGACATAAATCGATAATTTTGCACACTAATCACATACATCACGAGCAAAATGGGCGTTCTATTGTTGTTTGAGCCCAGCAATAATGACGTATTCCCGCTGACATGACATGCATTTATTACAGAATTCCGATAAATTGGGAGCAGGTATGTTTTAATTAGACCTGGCTGGAAAATTTCTTTACTTCAGTCACTATATATATTTGAGAAACTTAAAAATCTAATTTTGCTTTTATGGTATTACTCTTTTTCTCAAAACTTCGTCGAACAAGAAATGAAATCTGGAAAAAGACAATCACTCCAGCACTCTAGCACTCCATCAATTTAGTTGCACTCCACTCTTGCTGATTGATCTTTGTAACACGACGGTGTGGCATCATCATTTCAATATTCACAAACACCGGATTCACTCTGAAAAACGACGACAACATCCCACCTTTTTCCCGCGCTAAAACATTTCCAATCAAGCCCAGCGCCCTGCTACATTTTCCTGAAATCCATCCATTCAACGAGTCAGTCTCAACTCAGCTCAGCAAGAGAGAGAGAGCGAGCACTTTTCCTCGATTGGTTCGACAGCAAAGCACTCCAAAGCCAAAGGCGCAATGACAACACCAGCCAGCCAGCCAGCTAGCAAGCCTTTTGCCCGTTTGATGCCACCGGCGGCGGAGGTGTTCTCGTGGAAATTGTTTTAAAAGCAGCTTGGATTGTTCCGGCCTTCGTTCCCCGCCGCTTGCTGGCGATGCACGAGGCAGATTTCATCCCCAGAAGCACTTTGATACACTTTGCCTTCCCGGGGCGAGTTCGATTGTGATTTTATTTTTTTCATCTTCCACCCTCGCAGCAGCAGTTCGAGTGGACACGTGAAAGCCACCGTTACTACCTGGGGGAAATTCTCTGGATATACAGAGTATTTCCTCATTTTAACTGTTGTTTGAATTATTCCTTTATTTTCTAATCTTTTTTTCTGATAAGTCCGGATCATACGTTGCGGGATGGCTATGGAATATTTTCTTTAATCTTTTCATAGTGTGTCCTCAAATTTATATGGAGATTTGATTAGAGAAATCTTCGATTTGCGTGAAACTTTGTTTTAAGGGGTAATTTTTGTCCCTGATCACGAATCTGAGGTCCGTTTTTATATCTTGTGGCGGAGGGGCGGTACGACCTCTTTCATTTTTGAACAAGCTAAAAAAATTTTTAAAACTCTGCCATTTTCCGTTACTTAATTGTAAAAAATATTGTAACATGTCATTTTAAGAGAAATTTAATGTACTTTTGGAATCTACATTAACCCAGGATCCAGAATGATATTTTTTTTCATAAAAAAAGCATTTTAAAATTTCGAGTTTTTTTTAACTTTGCAGGGTTCTTTTCAAGAGTGTAACAATGTTCTACTTTGTTGTACAGAAAATTACAAAAAAATTATAATTAAACATAATTTGTAAACCTATTTTTTTTCAAGAGTGTCATTTTTCAATTTTGATCCTTGCTTATTTCGGAAAATAAAAACAAATAACTGTGAAATATCTCTAAAGAATTCTGTTTTATCATTATTGGTCCGACTTTTGGTTAACGAGATATGGCAACAAATTTCAATTTTTTAAAGATTTATCAATTAACAATTTATTTGAAACTATTGATCCAATTTTCATTGTCAAAAAAAACAATGTTGGGAATAGAAACATACAAAAAAATTAGCAATATTTTTGAAGTTTTTTTTTATATATGATAGAAAATTCGTAAAAATTTTACGTTTATTAGAGTAATATTTATGAATAAAAATTCAGTTTCATTCGAAAATTTTTTAAAACTAAGTTTACCGTCCATTTTTATCCATTTTCATCATAAGATGTTTTCCAAGCCAACAATTTTATTTTTTTAAGATCTAACCTACCAAATAATTGAATTTGTCATTTTTTTATGGTTTTGCTCCCATGATCTGAAATTTATGATAAATTTGACATGTTCTCCCAAACTGTTTATTGCGAATAGTTTTTGTCGTATGAAGTTTAAAATTCCTTATTTTTTTTTCAAAGCATTGCAGTTCTCTACGAAATCGGTATTTCATTTTTTTTGTATTTTAATCCGTCTGAAACCATATTGCATCATTAATTTGTTCATATAATTTTCCTTATAAATTTGGCAGCTTTCCATACAAAAATGATGTGTAAAAATTCAAAAGTCTATATTTTTTGAAGGATTTTTTTAATAGATTGGGTGTCTTCAGCAAAGTTTTGGGTTGGATAAGAACTAAACTGAAAAAAATCATTCAAGGTAAAACATTTTTTTGGTGATTTTTGATTTAACTTTTTGTCACTAAAACTTGCATAAAAACACTATTTTTTTTATATCGAATTTTTGAAAAAAACAGTATTGATTCAAAAAATTATAACTCGGTCAATGATTTTTGCCCGTTCTGAAAATTTCTGAAAGGTTGGCATTTGATGTCCCCTAAAACATATCAGAAAAAAATAGTGCTTTTTTGCAAACCAAGTTTTAGTGACAAAAAGTGAAATTGAAAATCATAAAAAAAAAAATTTACGGTGTATCAATTTTTTTCAGTGTAGTTCTCATCCATACCTACAACTTACCCGAAGACACCAAATCGATCAGATTTTTGAATTTTCATACATCATTTTTGTATGGACAGCTGAGCAACTCTCTACGAAATCGGCCGATTTCGACCATTTTTATTTTCTGTATTTTTTTATGTGGCTCAAACTTTGTGGGGGTCTTCTCTATGACCAAATAAGCTATTTTGCATCATTGGTTCACCCATACAAAACTCCATACAATTTTGGCTGCTATCCATACAAAAATGGTATGTAAATATTCAAACAGCTGTAACTTTTGAGTGAGTTTTCTGATCAATTTGGTGTCTTCGGCAAAGTTGTAGGTATTGTTGAGGACTTTTGAGAAAAAAATAGGTACACGGGCGTAATATTCAATATTTGGCCCTTTTAAAATGTTAGACTAGATTAAAAAATTTTAAAATATTTTTTTTTCGAAAAGATTGGAAAATTTCACGTATGTTTCATGTTTTAACATTGAAAATCGGACCATTAGTTGTTGAGATATCGACATTAGAAAATGGTGAGTTGTTTTGGTGAGACTTAGAAAACTTCAATTTTCGTGTTTCTTTCCCTTTAAGCCGCTGTATCTTAGCAACCAGAGGTCCAATCTTAAAAGTCTCTTAGACAATTGTATAGCAAATTTTATGAACTTTTCAAAAAAAATATTTCTAGAAATGGTCACTTATGGTCACTATTTTTAAAAATCTAAAAACTGCAAATATTTCGCTAAAATCAAACTTTCGGTGGCTATATCTTGAAAACGGAGCTCTTTATCAAAAAATCTTTAAAGTAGTTTTCGATTGCAAATTAAATTTTGCATTAAAAATAACGTCAAATTTGCTTTAGCATAAAATTTCGATTTTTTCCAAAACTCATTATTTTTTTCAAAAATTCATAACTCGGCGGCAGATTTTTTGACCATGTTTCTCTATGACTCAAAAGTTGCGGATTTTCGTCTCCTAAAACATATCAAAAAATCTCGAAAATTAAAAAATACGTATTTTGAGAAATTGAGTTTTTGTGAAAAAAAGATGATAAAAAAATTTGCAATTTTTTTTGCAATTTTTTTTTCCGTGTACCTATTTTTTCTCAAAAGTCAATACCTACAACTTTGACGAAGACAGAAAATTCACTCAAAAGTTACAGCTGTTTGAATATTTACATACCATTTTTGTATGGACAGCAGCCAAAATTGTATGGAGACTTGTATGGGTGAACCAATGATGCAAAATAGCTTATTTGGTCATAGGGAAGGCCCCCACAAAGTTTGAGCCAAATCAAAAAATACAAATAAAATCCATTTCCGGTTTTGATAGAGAATTGCTCAGCTGCCAAATTTGTATGGAAAATTATATGGACAAACTAATGATGCAAAATGGCTTCTTTGGGCATATCGAAGGCACCAAAAAAGTTTCAGACGGATTAAAAAAAAAACAAAAAAAAAAAACGAATGACCGAAATGTCATCAGTCACCTAGGTGTTAAACGCTCAGAAAGTCTGACAGTTCGCTTTGCGCATGAACAAATTTCAAGTTTAAATCGTCGACTCTATTTGATCATGATTGCAAATCATCTTTTTAGTAAATCTTATAAGTTTTCCGTTATAAGAAATTTTGAATTTTTCTACGAGTAACCCTTTAGAAATTTTAAAATTTTCGTTTGAAATTGAAATGAAAATTATTTTTAAGCAGACATCGATAAATTTTAGTTTAAAAATAAATGTATAATGTTGATCTAAAGCAAAGAAAAAGAAAAAAAAATGTTTTGTTTCGATAAAATTTCGCCTCAACCTTTTTCGCAGAGAATTTCGCTCCGCTACAACAGGTAGAACCGTTTCTGTTCCTGCCAGACTGTCACCGGACTACACGGGAGTCGGAAGTCGGAACAAAAAGGGTTCTTTTTATACCCGGTGAGTCGACCCAGCAGCACCGTCAGGTCGGTGTTGTCTCGAAAGGCAAATTGTTTGAACACGCGCTGCATAACCGTCGTCGTCGTCGTTTTTCTCTGCACACAAAACGTCCTCGGTGGGGGCAACATGGCATTCTTTCTAATCGCGAGCACACACTTCAAACGGAGGGCCTTTGTTCCGGGAAATGTCCGTTCGATCCTGGCGAAAAGTGACTTTTGACTAGAGGAGAGCAGGAATAACGCAACGAGGTGTGTTATTGTTTCCCGCCAAAAACAGGAAGTATCCGGGTCTCGATGCTTAGTTGGCGGTGATATTCGTTTGACATTTTGTGTTTGAATGAAACTTGAAATTATCTTTTTTCGAAAGATAAATCTCTTTGCAATCATTGCAGCAGAAACGCTCCCAACTTTATCATTTCCCACTGGCAAATAAAATTTTCATTTCCCTTCAAAAAAGTTGTCAAAAATTTGCTCCCACTACAACTAGCACTATTATTGCTTACAGTTTCGCGTTTATTTCAAAAGTCAGAAACTTTTTCTTCCCCCACATTCAACTGCGTTTGACACGGTCCCCGAAATCTCCTGCCAGCAGGTTCAAAAGTCCCATTTGCATGACATCCCGAAAAAAGCAGAACGAAACGGGAAACAGCGCGCACTCTTCCGAGTTCCGCCGGAGATATCTCCCGAGAGGGTCTTCGCGTCCCGGTGGAAAATCACGACGTCGCCAACTCGACAGCCAAGAATAAGTTTAATTTCATCAAAAGTCAAAAGTAATTTTTAGTTCACTTTGCTTTACGTGCTTCCCTCCTGCCTTCCTCCCTGTTGAGAAATTGTACATTACACACAGACACAGATTTTCAGACAGACATCACACAACATTTCCCCCCTCGCCGCTACTTGTTCAGCATTTCACCGATATTTTTCATTAAACTTTTTTTCCCGCTTGAATTAACTTTTGTCCCCTGGTGCCCCAATCTTCCTTTATACACGCAGTGCTACAAAAATCTCCTCTTATTTCTCAATTTGAAACAACAGTTTTACAAAAGATCTCTTGAGAAATACATAAACATTTGTACTAAGCTTCCAAATATTAACAAAGTAGGAAATCAAAATTTTCAAAGTTAGTCGCTTTTGAATCAAGTTGTTTAATCACGATATGCGTTTATATTTGCTATTTAAAACAAAATAGTTCTAACAGATATCTTTCAACACATAAAACCTTTTTTTATTCGAAGATTGCTTAAAAGACAATTTTTAGTTTATAAAATAAGTTCTTGTTGAATTCAGCTGTCAACGGCGTAAAATTTGCATAGTTTTTAAATTATGTAATGTGACGTTCTCAAAATTTTATGCAGATTTTTACCTTTATAAAAACACAAATATCTTACTTTAATTTATTTCAATAAGTAACTTTTGAACTGCTATTTAGTACAGTAAAAGCTCATTCAAAGATTTACGTTGTTTTGAGTATTTATAAAAAAACATAATTCTTCGGGATTTTTTTACATTAAAAACTATACATTTGCACTAGTAAACATACTTCACGTTTTTTGAGTACATTGATAAATATGGAAGGCTGTAAGAATTTTATTACTTATTAAATCAGAATTTTTGATTTTTACGCCGAAATATGCAATTTATTACTGAATCTAAGTTTTCATTCATATTCTGTGGAAATTCTATTTTCACACTCAGAATGATAATTGGTCATTCTCCGCCAACTCACACAGCAGTTGCCCCGACCCCTCTACGATTTGTGTGAAACTTTGCTCTAAGGGGTTATTTTGGTTCATGATCACGAATTCGAGGTCCATTTTTCGATATCTCGTGACGGTGGGGCGGTACGACCCCTTTAATTTTTCTGGTTTTTTACTAAGACACGCTTTTCAGTGATTTGTAGCTCGCAACCGTGAAGAGATAGAAATTTGGTGTCAAAGGGACTTTTGTGTAAAATTAGACGCCCGATTTGATGGCGTGCTCAAAATTCCGAAAAAACGTATTTTTTATCAAAAAAAGTTAAAAAACAGTTATAAAATCGCTGCCATTTCCCGTTACTCAACTGTCAAAAATCGTGAGGCATAATTTTATGGGAAATTTAATGTACTTTTCGAATCTGAAATAACCCAGAAGGGTACTTTTTTCATTTAGAACAAAATTTTTCATTTTGAGATTACATGTTTTTTCTAACTTTGCAGAGTTACATTTTAGAGTGTAACAATGTTCTACAAAGTTGTAGAGCAGACAAAAACAAAAAAAAAATGATATAAAGACATTAGGAAGTTGCATGTATTCTTCACGAGTTATCAGAATTTTTCAAAAAAGTTTTTTGAAAAAGTTATGATTTTGACCATTTTTGACCAGTTTTTCTAATTTTTAACCCCAAAAACCAGTAAAATGAAAGGGGTCGTACCGCCCACCGTCACGAAATATCGAAAAATGGACCTCGAATTCGTGATCAGGAACCAAAATAACCCCTTAGAGCAAAGTTTCACGCAAATCGAAGAGGGGTCGGGGCAACTTTTTCCGATTTCGTGTGAGTAGGTGGAGAATTACTCTAATATTATATCTGAAAATGGTGACAAATTTTGCGTAAAAAAATGAATAATTTTACACACATTTCTAAACATTTTTTTTAGGTAAAATTACTTCAAATAGAGGTAATATTAAACCAACCTCATTTTCAACCTTCCAAAGTTCAACTTTTTTTCTGAACTCATACTCACATTTTTTTTGAAATTTTGAATGTTAAAACACAGTAATTTGTGTAAACTTTATTTCGTTGAAACAACATTTGTTGAAATTTTATTTTTTTACAATAAAAACTTTATTTAAGCAAAAATGTAAACAAATTTCACGAAGTTAGAGCATTCTCAGAATTATGGTACAGAGCTAAATAGGTTTAATTTTGGAATGTTGTTAATTTGGTTGGTTGAACACTACCTCGTTTTTGAGCAATATTTCTCAAAAAAATCTGTAAAAATGTGAACCTAATGAAAATTCACCAATTTCTGATGTAATATAACAATTTTTGTTAGACACAAAATCTGTCACCATTTCCTGATGAAATTCAATATGGGTAATTTATTTAAGCAAAAATGTAAACAAATTTCACGAAGTAAGAGCATTCTCAGAATTATGGTACAGAGCTAAATAGGTTTAATTTTGGAATGTTGTTAATTTGGTTGGTTGAACACTACCTCGTTTTTGAGCAATATTTCTCAAAAAAATCTGTAAAAATGTGAACCTAATGAAAATTCACCAATTTCTGATGTAATATAACAATTTTTGTTAGACACAAAATTTGTCACCATTTCCTGATGAAATTCAATATGGGTAATTCTCTATCAACTCACACGAAATCGGGAAAAGTTGCCCCGACCCCTCTTCGATTTGCGTGAAACTTTGTCCTAAGGGGTAACTTTTGTCCCTGATCACGAATCCGAGGTCCGTTTTTTGATATCTCGTAACGGAGGGGCGGTACGACCCCTTCCATTTTTGAACATGCGAAAAAAGAGGTGTTTTTCAATAATTTGCAGCCTGAAACGGTGATGAGATAGAAATTTGGTGTGAAAGGGACTTTAATGTAAAATTAGACGCCCAATTTGATGGCGTACTCAGAATTCCGAAAAAAACATATTTTTCATCGAAAAAAACACTAAAAAAGTTTTAAAAGTTCTCCCATTTTGCGTTACTTGACTGTAAATTTTTTTGGAACATGTCATTTTATGGGAAATTTAATGTACTTTTCGAATCAACATTGACCCGGAAGGGTCATTTTTTCATTTAGAACAAAATTTTTCATTTTAAAATTTCGTGTTTTTTCTAACTTTGCAGGGTTATTTTTTAGAGTATAACAATGTTCTACAAAGTTGTAGAGCAGACAATTACAAAAATTTTGATATATAGACATAAGGGGTTTGCTCAATAACATCACGAGTTATCGCGATTTTACGAAAAAAAAAGTTACTTTTAGCGTTTCTCTTTGTTTCGTCGTCCGTGTCTGTCGCGGGTGACCATGAACGGCCATGAGCGATGACGACCAACTTTTTCAAAACTTTTTTTTCGTAAAATCGCGATAACTCGTGATGTTTATAAGCAAACCCCTTATGTCTATATATCATTTTTTTTTGTAATTGTCTGCTCTACAACTTTGTAGAACATTGTTACACTCTAAAAAATAACCCTGCAAAGTTAGAAAAAACACGAAATTTTAAAATGAAAAATTTTGTTCTAAATGAAAAAATGACCCTTCCGGGTCAATGTAGATTCAAAAAGTACATTAAATTTCCCATAAAATGACATGTTCCAAAATTTTTAAAAGTCGAGTAACGGAAAATGGGAGAATTTTTAAAACTTTTTTAGTGTTTTTTTCGATGAAAAATACGTTTTTTCAGAATTCTGAGTACGCCATCAAATCGGGCGTCTAATTTTACATAAAAGTCCCTTTGACGCCAAATTTCTATCTCATCACCGTTTCAGGCTGCAAATTATTGAAAAACACCTCTTTTTTCGCATGTTTAAAAATGGAAGGGGTCGTACCGCCCCTCCGTCACGAGATATCAAAAAACGGACCTCGGATTCGTTATCAAGGACAAAAGTTACCCCTTAGAACAAAGTTACACGTAAATCGAAGAGGGGTCGGGGCAACTGCTCTGTGAGTTGGCGTAGAATTACCCATATCTCTAAAAATATTTTTTTTTTGAAAAGTTAAGATATTTTTCTATGAAATTGTCTAAGAAACATTGAAGATTGGACCTCTGGTTGCTGAGATACAGCGGTTTAAAGAAAAAGAAACACGAAAATTGAAGTTTTCTAAGTCTCACCCAAACAGCCCACCATTTTCTAATGTCGATATCTCCGCAACTAATGGTCCGATTTTCAATTTTAAAACATGAAACATTCGTGAAATTTTCAGATCTTTTTGAAAAAATACTTTGAAAAAAAAAATTAAATCATGTCAAGCATTTTAAACGGGCGTAATATTCAACGTTTGGCTCTTTAATGCAATAATTGTAAAACAATTTGAAGTAAATAAAATAAATGTGAACAGTTAAAAATAAAACGAAAAATAGAACAAAGATGAAGAGCATTAGGCCATACCACTTAGCATGTAGCAGAAATGTAATTATTATAAGAAAGTAGAAACTTTCGGTGGCTATATCTTGAACACAGAGCCCTTTATCAAAAAATCTGTAAAGTTCTTTTCGATTGAAAATTCAATTTTACATTGAAAAATTACGTAAAATTTGTTTTTGCTGAAATTTCGATTTTTTTCAAAATTCGCTATTTTTTCAAAAATTCATAACTTGGCGGCAGATTTTTGACCATGTTTTTCTATGACTCAAAAGTTGCGGGTTTTTGTCCCTTAAAAAAATTAAAAAATCTCGAAAATAAAGAAATACGTATTTTGGGAAATTCAGTTTTTGTCAAAAAAAATGTCGATAAAAAAATCCGCATTTTTTTCCGTGTTCCTATTTTTTCTCAATGGTGCTCAACAATATCTACAACTTTGCCGAAGACACCAATTTGATCAGAAAATTCACTCAAAAGTTACAGCTGTTTGAATATTTACTTACCATTTTTGTATGGACAGCAGCCAAAATTGTATGGAGACTTGTATGGGTGAACCAATGAGACAAAATAGCTTATTTGGTTGTTTTAGAAAAGAGAAAATATTAAAAGCAAAGTTATATTTTTATTTTTCTTAATTAACTTTTCATGCAACTGAGTGCACCATCCGAACTCGGAAGAAGAAAACTTGAAGGAATTCACCCGCTTTTGACTTGTAAACTATTTCCCTCTCATTTCCCGGACTCATGAACAAGTAAGATTTCTCCAGCTCTGCTCTACTCCACTTCTGCCTCCCCCTCCCCATTACTTCATGGAGCATGGTAAAAATTGCATGTGAATCCAACATCAAGTCCCATCCAATCATTTCTTTATTCGCGCGAGAGTTTTCCCTCGTTTGCCACAACTAAAACTTTTCACGATTTCCCCCCTACTTCTGCTTTTTTTTCTCGCTTACTGACTGAGTTTCAACTACCTCATCATGAAGGAGGCAACACAAAAAAAGTTACTGGAAAAATTCAAATCTTTTGGCGAAGGTGAAAAAGTTGCAGGCCGCGCACTTCCCCCCTAATGGGGGAACAATTTTGCACTAATGTTTGTGGAAATTTTGGAACATTTTTGAAGTTGGAGGTTTGGGGATCTGAAGAAAGTTGAGAAAAATAAATATGATTCAATTGGAAAAGTGCAACGACCATGTTCTGATGCCAATTCCATCAGCCGGATTTGTTAGGATTCGCCCCAACTTAGCTAGTCAAAGCTAATTCATTTGGTTGCGTATAAATATAAATTAGATTTCATGAGGATGCCAGCAACGTGCTAGAGTGTTTGGAAATGAATATGCATCTTTTTCTTTCGGACTGAACCAATCGATATTAGAGTGCAGTCAGCAAAATTTTATATGGCGGTTCTTGGAGAGCTACTTATGGAAAATGCACTGCATCATGGTCTATCCAGTCAATACGTAAAGTGTGGGCATCAATATTTGAAGGGTTTGAGACCGAAGGCTAGGAAATTGGGGCAGCAATGGAAAGCAATCGTTTCTAGGAGAGGAAAATCTGCGAAGAGATTCCATTAGTGGAATTAGTTGTAATTTTTTTTAGAGAGACGAGCACTTTATTTAGAAGTTTCAGGCAGTGCTGTCTTTGGAGATTTGAGTGTTGCAACATCAATTAACCTTAAAGTAAGACACTCTTTTTACTCCTTCAAGAAAAACATAAATTGTGAGCTCTAAATCATGCTCAATTGATCTATCAATACCAAATTTAATCTCTACCTAATTTTGATTAACTCCATGATTTTCTCAATACAAATGAGTTGAATTCAGAAAACAAATCGCCTTTATTGCATTTTTTATATGAAGAACTGTTTTAATTACGTCTATGACACAATAATTATTGAGAAATTTTCAGAGATTTCAGTTATTCGTTTTTTTTTGTATTTTTTAATTCGGATGAAACTTGGTGCCTTTGGTATGCCCAAAGAAGCAATTTTGCATTATTAGTTTGTCCAAATAATTTTCATTGCAAATTTGGCAGCTGCCCATACAAAAATGATTAAGGAATATTCGAAAATCTGTATCTTTTGAAGGAATTTTTTGATCGATTCGGTGTTTTCGACTACGGGCTACACTGAAAAAAATATATGCACGGTAATGGAAAATTTGGTGATATTTAATTTAACTTTTGAACACTAAAACTTGATTTGCATAAAATCACTATTTTGATATTTTTTTAATGCAAACTTTTCAGAAATTTTCAGAATGGGCAAAAAATCATCGACCGATTTAAGATTTTTTTAAACACTACTGTTTAAAAAAAATGAAATATTGGTCGCAAAAAATTTTCAGCTAAATTTTTTGATGTAAAATCGAATTTGCAATTAAAAAGTTCTTTGAGGATATTTTGTGATAAAGTGTACCGTTTCAAGTTATAGCCATTTTTGGTAGCTTTTTTGAAAATAATCGCAGTTATTTATTTTTTAAATAAGTGCCCATATTTGCCCACTTTTAAAAACAATATTTTTGAAATAGTGTTTTTCTGCAAATCAAGTTTTAGTGACAAAAAGTGAAAAAATCACCCTTTTTAACGTGTATCATTTTTTTCAGTGTAGTCCTTATCCATACCTACAACTTTGCCAAAGACACCAAATCGATCAAAAAAATCCTTCAAAAGATACAGATTTTTGAATTTTCATGCATCATTTTTGTATGGACAGCTGCCAAATTTGTATACAATATAATATGGACAAACTAATTAGGCCGTTGCAAATATTTTTCAAAGTTTATGCCGTCCCCCCCCCTTCAAAATTGGTCTGAAAAATCGAGGGACAAAAAAAAAAACATTTTTCCAAAAAACTTCAAAATTTCCATGATAATAGAAGTCTAATTAACTGAAAACGATCTAAAATGCATTTTTCTACATTTATAAGCATATTTATCATGTTTGGGTTTGTTTAAAAAAGTTTTGATGTTTTATGAAATTTCAATGTACAGCACCGCAATTTTTTTTATTTTTTTTTGCAAAAAATAAAATGTTCGTCAATATTTAAATATTTTGGAAACTATTGATTTCAAAACAACTAGACAGGTCTATAATGCATTTTAGAACACTTTTTTCATTAAAATGTTGAAACCTCGACTTTTTTTTCAATTTTAAGACTTTTTTTTATTTTTTTGGGCCCCCTTTGACTTTGATCAGAGTCGAGGGACATAAACTTCAAAAAAATATGCAACGGCCTTATGCAAAACGGCTCAAAGCATACCGAAGGCACCAAAAAAGTTTAAGCCTGATTAAAAAATACAAAAAAAAAATTCTAATGACCGAAATCTCAGAGAATTGCTTTGTAGTCAATTGACTTATATCTTATAGGTGCTAACTTTTCCAAACTATACTTTCACAAATTTTTTTATTTAAATTCATTTTGAAAAAATATTATTTAAGAACTTTGACCTTCTCTGAGCCCAATAAAGTACTGGTGCACTATTTACAAAATACCAGAAAATCAGTCAAAAAATATAATATGATGTGAAACTCAATGTGTGAGGAATTTCAACAAAGTTCTCAATAATATTTAGGTTTTATCCAACATTTAATGTTTATTCAATTAAAAAACCTAACATTTGTTTACGCATTGGTCTGAAACAAAGAGCGTCGCATTTCTTGCAAAAAATTAACTGATTAAAATATTTTCACATCTCCGAGAAATCCAATCTCGATGTTTTGGAGCACTTTTATTCCCATGGGCGTCAGGGGGGTAAATGTAGTTGATCACTTCTATCCAAATACTGATTTAAAAATGGGTTATATTTACACAAGTTTTTATTCAATTTTTGATACACAAAACATCTGTCCAAATCACTATTTCTCATGTATCCTGCAAATCCAATTGGATTGCAATGAAATCAATATTCACAGCAGCGTTCCTGTCATAATTGAAGGTTTGTTACGTGGAAGAGGAAAAAATGCAATCGCAACTTTGTTAAAAAAAAATCCCATTCAATATGCAAGCTCTTAACCTATTTTTAATTGTTGCATTTGAACTGAGCAAAATGCAAAAGCTAAATCCCTAGCTGGCGAGCAATCTCTACAGTTTTCGTAGAACTCCACACGAGTTCGTCAAAGCGTAATCCGATATTCAAATTCCGAAATAAATCCGCTCGCACTGTACATCACAAATCAGATTGACTGCCCGGAACGTGACACAATCTGGATCTGCTGGAATCGATCGATGGGCACAAAACTGGAACTGGAAATATGGCAAGCCAGGCCAGGTCAGCACATTCTCCTGGCATCGTGCATCAAACACCGGACCAGACATGATTAATGAGACGTTTATTCCAGAGTGCTTCCTTCGGCCATATCTGACTTTGAATTGCATACCAAAACTAGGAAGAGATGCCATCCTGAGGGGGCCAATTGTGGACCAACAACTCGTGTACCAGCTCATGTAATGGATATCTCTTTTCAAGAAGAAGAAGAAGACGTACAACAACGAGCTGCTGTTGCCGTCACTTTCATTGATATTCTTCCGGGGGTCTTTTCCGGACCAGTGATTTCCTGTGTAGAGGAGTCCTTTACAAAGCTGGTCACCAGAAGTTATTCATTCCACTTGATTTTCTATTTGCACTGTCAGCAGCAAATAAACTACATTGCTCAGTGGAGCACTGTGGGAAATTGGGTTTTGAAAATTGAGCTGAAAGTTTAATTGAAATTCTTGGAAATTTTCAACCGTGCTGGACGACGATAATCCGAACGTTTGGCCCAATTCCCAGCACACACAAATTCGGGGGGAAAGTGCCACTTAGAAATGGACTAATGGTGTTTACGTCAGTTTCTTCGAGAGCCAATGTGTTGTTGGTAGAGCAAGGTTCAATTTGCTGAAGTATTTTGGAAATGGGTAATTCTCCACCAACTCACACAGCAGTTGCCCTGACCCCTCTTCGATTTGCGTGAAACTTTGTCCTAAGGGGTAACTTTTGTCTCTGATCACGAATCCGAGGTCCGCTTTTTGATATCTCGTGACGGAGGGGCGGTACGACCCTTTCTATTTTTGAACCTGCGAAAAAAGAGGTGTTTTTCAATAAAACCCAGAAGGGTCATTTTTTCATTTAGAACAAAATTTTTCATTTTAAAAATTTCGTGTTTTTTTTTTAACTTTGCAGGGTTATTTTTTAGAGTGTAACAATGTTCTACAAAGTTGTAGAGCAGACAATTACAAAAATTTTGATACATAGACATAAGGGGTTTGCTCACAAACATCACGAGTTATCGCGATTTTACGAAATAAAAGTTTTGAATAAGTTGGTCGTCGTTGATCATGGCCGTTCATGGTCACCCGCGACAGACACGGACGACGAAACAAAGAGAAACGCAAAAAGTAACTTTTTCAAAACTTTTTTTTCCTAAAATCGCGATAACTCGTGATGTTTATAAGCAAACCCCTTATGTCTATATATCATTTTTTTTTGTAGTTGCCTGCTCTACAACTTTTTACAACATTGTTACACTCTAAAAAAAAACCTGCAAAGTTAGAAAAAACACGCAATTTTAAAATGAAAAATATTGTTCTAAATGAAAAAATTACCCTTATGAGTCAATGTAGATTCGAAAAGAACATTAAATTTCCCATAAAATGACATGTTCCAAAATTTTTTACAGTCGAGTAACGGAAAATGGGAGAATTTTTAAAACTTTTTTAGTGTTTTTTTCGATGAAAAATAGGTTTTTTCGGAATTCTGAGTACGCCATCAAATTGAGCGTCTAATTTTACATAAAAGTCCTTCTGACACTAAATTTCTATCTCATCACCGTTTCAGGCTGCAAATTATTGAAAAACACCTCTTTTTTCGCATGTTCAAAAATGGAAGGGGTCGTACCGCCTCTCCGTCACGAGATATCAAAAAACGGACCTCGGATTCGTGATCAGGGACAAAAGTTACCCCTTAGGACAAAGTTTCACGCAAATCGAAGAGGGGTCGGGGCAACTTTTTCCGATTTCTTGTGAGTTGGTAGAGAATTACCCAAATAATTTAACTTGAATTTAAACTATGAATAATTTTGTAAAATTTTTAGAAAGTCAATTATTTTACAGCACGAGTGAAAATGTGTCTTGCAGTATTCAAAAATACAAATAAAAATCATTATTAGAATATTTTTTTTAATTTTGACAATGAAAAAATTGTAGCTTTTCTGTGGAATCAAATCTCGAACTTCACAATCTGCACCCTATTGCTCCAATCACGTTGACACGTCGACAAAAGCCCTGGAGGAGCCCAGAGCAAAATCTCAACACTTTGCCCGAACCGGTCGCAAATTTTGCAGAGCTGGAAGTGATTAGACCCCTGGGGGGAGGATGAGAGGGAATGGGCTACCTAGAACCTCCTTCTCAATAGACGTGTGAAGCGCTCCGGAACAACACGACCCTCCGGGACGGCACGTCCAATAAGTTGAGAACGGATTTCTTTCCGGGATTTTCCCATGGGGAAAGTCCGTTTCAAATAGTAAGTGAGCTTTTCTGGCAGATTGGAAAGCAAAAACTTGATCGTTTTTGCTACTGTTTTGGACCCGTAGGGCAACTCAGTGTGTGTAACTTTTATCTCATTAGTAAATTTTGCAGGAAAAAGAAACTCCCCGCTCTGAGTATTACAAACTTGCATGCAATATTCATAAAAGTTGGTGGTGACGGAAAGCTAATTAAAATTTCACCACCCCGGGCGCCATCTTTCAGCTGGTGCAATTTTTGGCTGGCACAAAATTAACCTGTGCGAGCCGGCAACTAAGTAGGCGGTGAGCAACAAGTCAACCCAGCGCCAGAAGAAGACGAAGGTATGGCTGGAACGAGCATGGCATGCTTTGGGAGCCCAACCGTAAGACCGACCGACCGACCGACGTGTGGAGCGCAATTTTGCACTAACTAACCTAACTAAACGTTGACGCCACCTGGTACGGGGTGTGAGCACACTGTACTAAATCATGCTTGATTAACGTCGGGCTGGATGCTGCTGTCAGTTTTGGTGAATGTTAGCGGGAGGTGTTGAATGTTAGGAAGAGTTTTTAATGTCATTAATAAAGGAAAATGTAAGTGATTCCATAAAGAATTGTTTCTTAAAAACAAAGATAAGATCCTAAAAATTTAAAAAAATAGTTTTTCTTTTTGAAGATTCTGATTGTAAATAATTTAAATATAGAGTAATTCCTTGTCAAATATGGAATCGGTTGTACTCGACCCTCTCTGATTCAATGATACTTTGTAAACATGTTATCCTACGCATAAATAAGTCAAATTTGAAGGTGAGCCCACGATTTTTTTTCGTGGAAATAGCCAAAGATGTTACAAAAAGACTCACGAAAAATGTAGGATGGAACCACTCTCCCAAAAAAATACAAGAATACTAATACTTTTTTATTTAAAAGTGCTTTAAACGTCAAAATTTTCAAAAATTTCATTAGGTAAGACTTGATTTTCCAGTCTCCAAAATATTTTTATTCTGGAAAGCCCTCCAATGTTCCATAAGATTGCCGAAATGATTTAAATTCAAAAAATATACATAAATTTGCAAAGGTGGAGATACATAAACACTTCAGAAAAAGATACAATGAGCAATCATTGAAATATTTTGATCAAATTCATGGTTTTAGTAACCTCAAAGTGTAATTTATTATAAGCCAACGCTGTCAACTTTGAAAAATACGTTATACCTGTTTTTTATTTAAACTATATATTAGAGTGTTTCAATTAGAGCGTCCAATTTCCCGGGGTTACAAAATTCCCGGGAAACGGGAAATTTTCAACAATTTTCCCGGGAAATCGGGAAATTTGAAATTCAACGAAAATCATTCTGATCCTGTTTCTGATCAATATTTTGCAACACATTTGTATAGAACAGCAACTTTAATGATCAAAATAATTGTTAGGATAAATTAATTGCTTGACTGCTTGTAAAAAAATCATCCAGCTCTGAGAAAATAAATAAATTTTATAATTTTTTGGACTGTCTTTAAATCGTACCAAATCGAAAAAAAAATCAGAATTTTTTGTTGAAAAGTAGTATTTTTTTAATCAAATTTTTTGAACAGTAACAATCTATGGCAACATACAATTGCCTTTGAATTTTTCTCAGTGACCATACATTGAAATGAAAAAAAATCATGCAGAAATATTATTCATCATGGCAAATAACTTCTAACAGAATAAGTATTTTCTACATATGAATAAATAGATAATCATTGAATTTGCCTTAAAAATCTAATTTCTGGCGCTTTTTAACTTGAAAATCTATTTCATGAAACCACAACTCAAAGTTTTCAAATATATGAAGCGAGTTTTGAAAATATGGTTGCATTCTTTAGGTTGATTCCATATTATACGAATTTGTTTTTTAACGATTTTTCATGGTTTCATTTATGGTATGATTTTTGTTAAGTTAAGTTAAGTTAAGTGTAGAAGTGGTTGAAATTAATCGATATTTTTTTATATTCAACCCTCTTACGCCCTTGGTAGCTCACGTGCTTCATAAATTTATAACTACAAACTGTAATTTCACGAATACTTTTAAACAAATTCGTCTCGCAGAACCCTTTTTGAAAAATTTAATTATGTCAATTCAAATTCAATTCAAAAATAAATATTATCTGAAGTAAACCTTGACATGAAATTTACAGACAAACTAATTAGTTCAATATGAACAGTAGATTGCAATGAATAAAATAAATCAAGTTTAATAATTATTATTTTTTGTATAATTTCAAAACATTGGTGCAGAAAGGTAGGAAAATGTATACCTCCGCTTGCATTTCGGGAATTCCCGGGAAATTTACAAATTTCCCGGGAAACGGGAAATATTTTTTTCCGGGAATTCCCGGGATTTCCCGGGATTTTTTTTCCCGTGACGGGAAATTGGACGCTCTAGTTTCAACCAAAACAAAAAGTTCTCAGATCACGGAAAACCGAGGTTCCCCTTCTAGAGGATACTCTTAGGGACTCTCATGCCAAATATCATCCCATTTGGTTGAGTTACCGGGGACCGTGGTGTAGGGGTATGCGTAGTTGCCTCTCACCCAGTCGGCTTGGGTTCGATCCCAGACGGTCCCGGTGGAATTTTTCGAGACGAGATTTGTTAACCACGCCTTCCGTCGGACGGGGAATTAAATGTTGGCCCGGTGTAACCTAAAAAGGTTAGGTCGATAGCTCAGTCCAGGTGTAGGAGTCGTCTTCTGTCTTGGCGGAGTTGCCGGTAGGCAGTTGGACTCACAATCCAAAGGTCAGTCAGAACCAGGGATGCCAGATACACAGATTTGTCTGTGTTTCACAGACATTTGAGCTCGTGTCAGACATTTTTTGAGGTGCACAGACTTTTTAAAAACTTCATTAAATTGTTATTTTGTAAAAATATCAATCGAAACTTATTTCGTTAGTCTTCAAATGCTTAAAAACACAATTTTTGATGGATTTCTATGACTGATAATTGATATATTTGAATTTTAGACAAATGCACAGACATACACAGACTTTTTCACAGACATTTGAAAAAATTATGTGGCATCCCTGGTCAGAACCCTGAGCTGGATGGAAGCTAAGATGTCAAAAGAGGTTTGCAATTGTCTCAACAATCAAGCCTTCGGACACCTAGTTTCTAGTAGGAATCTCGCAATCGAGAACGCCAAGGCAATGCTGTAGAGCGAATAAAATGAATTGATTTTAATTTGATTTGGTTGAGGATTGGTCTGTCCCCAGCGAGTTGAAATTTACATGGAAATTACTATGGGATTTTTGTGCTTTTCGTTCAATCGATCCTACAGGTTAGGGGACCACATGAATTCACTCGGAATAAAGACAGGTGTGTAGGGGATGGTCCAAAGAACACATTCCGGAAGGAATTAGGCTTGTCCATTCTGTCCCTATGGTGCGCATTGGATCGACGTCCGGTGTCTGCAGAATCAACAATTTACCCTTCAAAAGCATCGCATTTCCTTAGTATGCTATGACGGTCCTTTACAAGGATAACCTCGGTTTGCCGTGATCTGAGAACTTTTTGTTTTGGTTGAAACACCCTACTATGTATACAGCAAATCCCCACGAAAACATCATGATTCGAAAAAAAATTTTTTGGGGGTTCCGTGGCCAAAATAATTAGACCCGTATTTTTTTGTTTGGCCATTAGGGTGACCTACGCCGTTTTAGGGTGATCCAACAAAATGGCCATTTTCGTCGATTTTCGGAAAAACCACTTTTTTCGAAAAATCATATCTCCGCGCAATTTCTTCCGATTTTAGCTTTCTTAGACGCAAAAGAAGGGTGATGAAGTTTCAAAAATCTAGCTTAATATTTGGAAAGGTCGTATGAAAACTTAAAATGCTGATTTGAAGATCTCGGGACCAAAGAGCCTATGTCTGAAAATATGTTTACCTGTTT
The DNA here is from genome assembly GCF_016801865.2 of Culex pipiens pallens. Classification (NCBI taxonomy): domain Eukaryota; kingdom Metazoa; phylum Arthropoda; class Insecta; order Diptera; family Culicidae; genus Culex; species Culex pipiens. The sequence continues at coordinate 8,641,778 of NC_068938.1, forward strand.
CCTCGGAAAATTTCACTAATTATCACAAAAAATGTTAAAATTATTTTTTCATTTTTCTGAGATACGATTTTTTAAAATAAAAACTGGGTTTTTCGACGCATCACGAGCAAAAATAGGAAATGAAGAAAACGGGTATAAATCAGCTTTTTTCACTAAAACTGCGATAACTTGAAAAATTTTTGACCTTTACATTAGGATGTAACAAAAATGACTTTTTGGCGGGCATTCAGGGGTTTGTTCCGGTGGGCATACTGAGCCCAAATTCCTAATATGAGCTTGATTGAAAGTAACAGGAGCTGGCACTCCACCCTTCAATTTTAAATAGGATTTAACCCGTAAAAAAAGATTTTATTCGAAAATGACAATTTTTGGGGCATTTTGGCCACCGAAGCGTTTATTTTCAACATCACTGGCATGTAGGCCAGATCCTTGCGCATCTTTTGGTACATATAACATTGAAGTTAAAAGCACCCTGGAGCTCATTACAGACTTTCAAAGTTTGGCATTTTTTATTTCGAAAAATCGGTCCCAAAAAAAAGCACTGCTATGCTTGCAGAACTGCACATTACTTTTATTTGTGGAGTTTTTATGTTTGGCTTTCTAATAAACAAAAAGTAAGTAGAGTGAATCAATCATTTTAATTATTTGTGCAGAATAATTGTAAATTTATAATCAAATTTTAAAATCCAAAATTCATTTGAAAGATTATTTCTAACATTAATTTACAATACTTTGCATACTTTACTATTGTCATATTTTATTAAAAATCCTGATGTTTGTTAATTTGTAATCATTATTTTTCCAGTATAAAATAAAAACTTCTTAGGATCATGCCTAAATACAACGAATCATAACACTTCAAAATATCATTTTCTCCCGTCCCAGGACGTGAGCTGTTCACACTAATCGCTAACGATGTTACTCAGGAAAACTTTCGTGTCATCATCATCAGTAAATTATCAGCCACACGTGTCAAATTATCAGACAGCATCTGATTCCAAATCTCACACACAAACACACACACACACTTAGACGTTTCCCCTAAACATGGCTGCGTGCTTTGCGTTCTGCGCTCGTGTTCTAATTAAAACTTTTCTGTAACGAGCTTTTCTCCTCGTTAGGCACGCAATCAATCACCTCTTCCCGGACAAGACGAGCAGTGGGGGAGTGGGTGATTCCCCAAAACGACGATGTTGGCTGAACCACGTGGTGGAATAGTTTGTTCTCCGCGAGTTGATTCGTGCAGTTCGACGTAAGCGACATTTTGCGACGCTCAACTAGATAGGCGTTTACGCCACTAAGCAGCTCGTGCTTTGAGGTGAGCTTTTGGAAACTTGATCTTGTGAGTAACTTGGATCCAATTCAATTTGCCACCCTGTTTGTCTTATGCCGTTGATCCTCTTCGCGGCATGTAGTCGGTTTGACTCCCGATCGAATCGCAATATCTGACCGAGCTCCACGGCCACGTGTTTTTCCCCGGACTTTGGTCACAAATCGAAATTTCCCAATTTCGGGGACCGTCGTCGACGATGGAATCAATCTTCTGCCATTCAAACGAAGCACGTGACAATTCTGCAATTGCGATTTCCAAGAAGTACAATTCCTCCGGGGAGAGATTTTGGGGAGTCCGTAATGGAACCGTGGATTCCCCACATCGACGAGACGAAAGTGACTTTTGCGGTGCGTAACGAGCCACCAACTCCAGATGGAAAACGTGATTGACGGGCCGTAATAAGGATATGTGTGTGGTGGGAGATTGAATGGTGTACCTTGTTTACGGTTCCTGTGCCGGTGATTTGTTCCGGGCGGGGACTTTTCCCAACCTGTCAGCTAACATTCTTTTTAGGGATGGATGTCCCCCGAGTTTGACGCAATTCGGGGAAAATGGAGATGGAACTTGATGCGGATGTAAGAGCGATGTACTTCTTGTACCATTGGTATTATGTATCACGTTTTCAAATTAAAAATACATGACATGATGTGTTGGCATAACCTCAAAACTAAGTATTCGTGATTTTTTTTTGAACAATTCAAATAATTCACTCTTATTTACTCGCGCTGTCTTTTTCACTGACTCTCGAAAACTAATTCACTCATTGTTTCACTCACTTATTTCGTTCTAACCATCAATAACTCAGTAATTTTGGTATTTTTACGCAATCTTGATTACACACTTTGCATTTTTCATTCTTGTCTGTTTTTCCAACTCATTCATCATAAATACCTTTCTCAGACACACTCAGTCACTAACTGTGAGTGAGAAGGACATCTCAATTACTTATTTACTCACTCAATCGTTCATCAATCTCATTCTGACCCACTTAATCACATAATCATCACTTACTCTTTTAAACTAGAGAGACCGGCCCGTGGCTTAATGGCTACGACTCCCGCCTCATAAGCGGAAGGTTCCGGGTTCGATTCCCGACCGGTCTCCTTGAAATTATTCGACTATAATTGAACATTAGAATATGAACAAAAAACGCATGGAATCAGGTGGGATTCGAGGCTTTAGTGAGTGTAATACATTTCGGGGGTTCTCGAAAGTACACCCAAAGGAAAAATATACCTCAAAATCTGCAACATTGGATTTGCTGCAGAAAATGTCATATTTTATAACATTTTTTGCAGCAAGCCCGTAGATCATTTTTGCCCGCGTGTAAAAATTTCAGCGATCTGCAGTTCTCACCAACACATATAATGCTGGCCCGTCCCCGAGCAACACTCCAAAGAGAAGCATATGTTGGTGCTCTTTCATTCACTTTACATCAAGCGTTCATAGCGCGGTGGTAGCGTGTCGGATCAATAATCAAGAAGTTGGTGGTTCAATCCTCGTTATGCTAAGTGTTTTTTTGTGAAATACAACCAAAAAGCCGTCGGTAATGTCGATAATTGTCGGTAACGGGCAAAAATGTCATACTCCTATATCGCAAAAAATGCATGAGGACAGATTTCATGCAGATTCTGATATACTTTCATGCCGCCATGCATCACAACCATGCGACTGCCAGTTGGGTGTACTGCAATAATTAATAATGACAAGAAAGAACTTGAGGCGTAATCTAACCATAAGTTCTTCCCGGATGCTTTCTTCGGACTGGCTGCGCTTGTGTTCGATTAGATTTGATTAGATTAGATCACTTACTCTTTTAAACTCGCACAATAATTGAGCTTTTTTTGAATTCAACAAAATGAACTGAAACTAGATTTATTTTCGAATAAAAAAAAACCTACAAGAAAATGCAAATTATAGTAATTTAAGGTTTTTCAAATTCAAAAATAAACCTAGTTTCAGTTCTTTTGTTGAATATTTTAGGTGTGACCATTTTTTCCAAATATAAAAATCGATCTTCTCATAAAACATATTTTCAAGTCGAAACAATGTTTCAGACTTGCATAAAATTGTGTTTGTGTTTTTATTAAAATTTAGCAGTTCTGTTCCAGGATGTTACATTTGCATTTCAGAGATTTGGAGAACCTTTCAACTGGGTAAATATTTCTACGTTTAGATTTTGCTGATTGAGTGCTCTTTTAGGGGACTTGCATAAAAAATATACAAATATTGAGAGTTCTTTACGATTTCGCTTTTTTTTTCTCGATTTTTATTTTTTTTATTTGTATGAAATTTGGCATTCCCTATGTCAAAATAAGTCATTTCGCATCATTTGTTTTTCCAAACAAGTCACTATGAACAGAAATGAAATTCTGAATCTTCATAAGAAATATTCTGATCAGTTTTGTGTGTTCGGTGAAATTGTAAATTATGATTAGTACTTTTCGGAAAAATTGGTACACGGATTTTTTTTCCCATTTCTTTTTTCACTTTCTATGGAGCAATTCCAGCTCAAATCAGGATTTTTTCTGGTACTTTTGTACCCGACCCTCTCCATTTTCAATGAAACTTTGTAGACATGTTATCCTAGGCCTATATAAGCCATTTTTGTGTTTGTGAGCCAATAGTACTCGAAAATAATATTTGAGAAGGGCGTAACCTATTTAAATATTTTTGTATTTTGTAATTTAAAAATTGTTGTTTCTCGAAGTCGTTGCGTCGCATTAAAAAGTGGTCAAAGACAAACTTGTAGGACGGGTTTTCTGAAAAATAAAAAATAAAAATACACTGAAACGAAAATACGCGCTACATCTATGAGATTTTTTGATTTTTAAGCCTAAAACTTAAATTTCAGGAAGATGTCACGATTTTTTTTCGTTCAAAATTTTTGAGGAAATAGCCTAAAATGTTACCAAAAGACTGACGAAAAATGCAGGATGGTATGTCTCTCCTAAAAAAATACAAAAATCATTTACAAAAACTGTTTTTTTGAAAAGTGGTCAGACGTCAAAATTTGTGAAAACCGGTAGTGGGAATCGTTTCTCCAGACAATTTCATTGTCCTATAACGTATTTTTCATCGATAAAAACATTAAAAAAGTTTTAAAAATTCTCCCGTTCGTCCCGACAAAAAATAAAATAAAATGATTACCAAACCAAATTGAATTTGCAATCGAAAAGTTCTACACATTTATTTTAATCAAATGTACAGTTCTCAAGTAAAAACCACTTCTGGGTATTTTTTCCGGAAACGTGTTTTTTGCTTTTTAATGAGATTTCTTGATACATCTACACAACAATTATTTTCCGGAATTAGTTTCTGAGTACAGCTTCAAAAAGAGTTCGAATCGATGAGAAAGAATTTCTCTAATTTTCAACTGACGATGTCTCGATAACTACAGTCATCCCACATATTCGGAACGGTTTCCAGATCGGCCAATGTTCAAAAAATCATAACAAATCGATTATTGAACTTAATGATTCGCTTTTACCTTCATTTGAAAGCTTTTCTTGCGATCTTTTGAATGCTGTTTTGAACATCTGCAAATTTTAACTTTCATATGAAGTTTTTGAAGAATTATTTTGACCCTTGATATCCACAAATTCGGAACACTTTTTTCTTACGAATGTAAACAAACTTTGGATCTCTCCAGGAGTACATATTTATTACCAAATAATGACTTCACACACTGAAACCAATGAAACTCAAGCTTAGTGATGTTTTATACATGCTTTGATAACTTTTTTGTAAAAATATTAGTTAAATTCAGGTGTTCCACAATTGTGGGAGGCACAATAACATCCCACAATTATGAAACAGGCCATTTGGAGGCATTGTTTTGCTTCTCTGGACAAGACTATTTTGTTTTGAAGTTGAATGAAGTTTTTTGTTCAAAAAGTATTACTTTTACCAGTGAAATATCAAGATAATGTCCAAATGAAGGTTCTAAAAATAGTAGGGTCGACAGAAAAGCTACTTTTGGCATGCTATTGACAAATTATCATAAAAGTGTTCCGAATTTGTGGGTGTTTCGAATATGTGGGATGATTGATTTTCAAACAAGGTTTTTGGGACCTCAAACCGGTCCGGATGATACTGACCCGTACAAAATCGGTCAAGCCAGTTACGAGAATATCTAGCGACACTAAATTTTCTACGTACATTACACACACAGATATTTGCTTAGAATTTCGTTCTTAGCCGATAAGTTTACGTGAAGGGTGGTGTAGGAGGCGTTTTCCTGAGAAATTAAAGTTACTAATAATTTTATAGCCAAACAAAATTGTTTATTGAACTTCTTAAATTTAATTCAAATCAAATAAATATTCAATTTGAAATTATTTTTTCAGCAATAAATTTGTCCTTACCCCAAAAATGATATTTTTTCGGCATCTCAACTTTCCGCATCAATCATATTCTGTCGAAATTAATTCTCCAAACTGAAATCAATTATGCCCGCTTCCGGTAACACCTTTCTCCGATCATCTTCCCGAAAAGTAGGTCTCAAACCCCATCCAATTTCAACTAATTTCCCCGATATTAATTGCCTCTACCTCATCTTCATCAATCAGCGTTAATAAATAATGACCGACGGAGAACCCTGAAGGATTCTCGCAATAATCGGCTAACATTTCGCTGGAAGCCTAAAGTTCCGATCAGCGGAAGGAAAATCTTCTTAAGTTTTTGTTGTGACATCAATCACAAGGAAATTTTAATTAATTTAAGCTTCTCAGAATGAAACAATCAACATTTGAGTGAAATATTAAATTTGTCTTCCATTGTTTTCTTTTCGGTGATTAGTGGGCATAAATCTGAGCCTGTAAAAGTTGAGTGAAAAAGTGCCAAATTATCATTCTCTCAACAACGAACAAAAAAAGTGAAATGAGGGGGCGCTTTCCAAATTGTCTGACACACTCATTTTCAGTTGATTTGTGGCTGTTTTCGTTAAACTTGCGTTGAGCCCGGCCTGTGGTTGCGTGTTTTTCCAACAGTCTCATTTTTTTACGCAGCCGAGAGTACCACCCTGGAAAAGTAACAGTTTCACCAATTTGAAACCGTCCGAAATAAAACAGGAATCATTTGAAGCTCAGAAGCGCGCGCGCCCCTTTCTCTGATGTTGATAGCTTCATAAATAAAAAAAGCTCGGGCCATGTCCAGCACGGAAAAAAACAGCGACCACCAACACGCCAAACAGTTACCGTGCGGTGGTGTGGTGTTGCCTATTGTTAGGCGATTTTGTTATGCCGACTCAAGCTGAAACAATGCCATCTGTTGATAAATTTTAATTCTTGCGAAATTTTAACTCTTTTTAACAGTTTCCCAACCCAAAACGCACATTTAAGTTGCCCACCCTCGAAAAAAAAACAACAACACAAACTTCGCGGTAAATTTGGTGGGAATGTTGGGGAAAGAGCGTGCGAAATAAATGCCATAAATTTTTCAACTCCAGCCACCCGGCAGCGTGTCCGTGGTGGCCAAAGGGCTGGCCGTTTCGCCAGCTTGGCGTGCAATTTGGTCCTGCAGGGCTCCCTGATGTTCTTTTTTCTTTCGTTTCAGTTCTTTTATTTTTGTAATGCTACTGCCCTAGCTTTCGGATGCAGCATCAAGGGCAATTTAAAAACATGAAAGCGTTTTAATGGAAAATTTAGCCTTTTTAACTGGTTGTTTTGATATAAGAGAAGGAAACATTAATAAATTGAGTACAACTAAAAACAATGTTGCCAATCAAATAAAACAACAGTACAACACAGCAACACAACAACAGAACAAAAGAACAACAGTACAACAGTACAACAGAACAACAGAACAACAGAACAACAGAACAACAGAACAACAGAACAACAGAACAACAGAACAACAGAACAACAGAACAACAGAACAACAGAACAACAGAACAACAGAACAACAGAACAACAGAACAACAGAACAACAGAACAACAGAACAACAGAACAACAGAACAACAGAACAACAGAACAACAGAACAACAGAACAACAGAACAACAGAACAACAGAACAACAGAACAACAGAACAACAGAACAACAGAACAACAGAACAACAGAACAACAGAACAACAGAACAACAGAACAATAGAACAACAGAACAATAGAACAACAGAACAACAGAACAACAGAACAACAGAACAACAGAACAACAAAACAACAGAACAACAGAACAACAGAACAACAAAACAACAGAACATAAAGTAAAACAGGCTCTAATTGGTTCAACTAAAATCAAACAGCAAAAACAAATCGAATCAAAAACATTTCTGGCAAAATAAAACTAAAACGAAACGACACAGACGTGACTAATTTCTGTCCCCAAAAATCCCACAAAAAGCACTGTCCTTTCTAAGCTAACCCTTTTTCCCCGAATCAAACCAATATCCCACTGCTCTCTTTTCCAACCTCCCCCATCAAACTCTCAGCATCGAGGAGGGGTGTCGGGTTGATTGGATTTCCGTCGTGGTGCGGTAACAAACAAAACCGAAACCCCTCTCATTCAATTTAGCATCCTAAACAAAACCTCCGCCCCCCGACCAGACTGGATTGTTTTTCGGGCACAACCGCCCCCAAAATCACTGTTTCATCACTTTTGCGAGGAGAGAGCGAGTCAATCTTATTTTTTCACGGGATTACTCCAGTGATTGCCTACGTAACCATCCTTCCTCCCCCCGTAAACAGAAGCGAAACACCTTTTCTAGGAGAGAAATTTGGAGCAAGTTTCGTTGAAACCATCAATTAGAGTAAGTGTACCTATTCTTGTCTCTTTTTTATTTATTGAATATTTTTTTCATATTGTTAAGTAATAACAAAACAAGTGAATTTTTACCGGTGTCAACAATCAACCCTCCTACCCTACCCTTCGATTGTTTCCTGAAGCTGTGGTAAATCTGGTTCCCCAACTGCCGAAAAGAGGATCCCCAACATCGAGTACTAAACACAACAAATGGACTGCCCGTTTTGCAGCAGCATCGCCATGGCCTGCTGTTGTCACACGCCCTCTCCAATTTCACACGCTGATTTAACACCCGACCCCCGAAAGTCGATAAAACATGTCGCACGAATTAGATTACGACTTTTCCGGGGTGTGATTTTGCTGTGCTGCCACCTCAGACACAACTTTTGCCGACAAATTCGGCTTTTCACGGGGTCCCGATTTTCGTTTCGATTCCGCAGCCAACAAGATTTGACACACCTGATTCAGCAGAGTAGTTCAGAACCTCCTTGAGTTTTGGGCAAATTTAAAAAATACAAAAATGAGAAAATTTAAACCATTAAAAAAATACAGAAAAAATAGTGAAAGCAACACATCAAAATAGAACTCTAACATTAAATAATTACTAAAATCAATAGTGTTTCAAGGGTTCAATCAGATATTCATCTTATCGACAAATCCAGAAATCCTGAGGACAAGTCAAAGTTGAAATTACTTGTGGCCAAAACCCGCTCGCTCAGTTCGCCTCACTCACTCACCACTCTATTGAGTTTGCACCTAGTTTTAATTCGATTTGGGTCCTTGTCTCGGCAAGGGAGCGGGAAACCGCAGATTCCGGGCGGATTGCCAGTGATCATCATCAGCATCACGTGGAGGGCGACCACCATGGATGAATGAATGCATGAATGAAATGGTGGAAAATCGAAGACGACGACGACGACGGCTAAGTTTTCCTTTTGTGATTTTATCTAAGCAAAACGAACACATCGCTGCTAGACGGATGGTCTCGCACCGAAAACAAAGCGATTGAATTAGTGATTGGATTTAATCAGCGTGGGAAAGCTTGAGAAAATGGTTGACCGCAGAGAGGAGAGGGAAAATGTTTTCTTTGGGAAAAGTTGCTCAATATACTTAGCTGTTCTTTGTCGGTTTACTATGGCTTGTTGGGGAAGTTGGTTGGTAAGCTTGTTGGAATTGAGGATTGGAATTTTTCAATGAAATTATAAATTCCTATGACAAATTTAACCGAAAGATTAAAGTTACTACGAGTATATAGACCAATAGGGCTTTAACAAATTATTTGAAACAATTTGTAGAAACATAAAAATTGTAAAAAAAAACAAAGATTGCATCTTTTTTTACTGTCATATAGACATCTTCGGCAGATTTTTACGATCGCTTTGAAATATAAAGTTTTGAACATTCTGGAACATCACAGAAAACAAATTTGGGCCTGTTTTTGACTAATAATAGCATTTGGTACCGTATGTCCACGCATCCTTCCTCCCATGTAGTATCAGTGAAATGTGATCCATTCACAGATTCCTCTCTGCGGCAATCAATCTAATCACAAGACATTCAGATTTATATAAGATTAGATTTAGTTTGATTGGTTCTGAATAAATTTGTATAATTGTTAATTGGTCAATTTTGTCAATTTTGTCAATTTTGTCAATTTTGTCAATTTTGTCAATTTTGTCAATTTTGTCAATTTTGTCAATTTTGTCAATTTTGTCAATTTTGTCAATTTTGTCAATTTTGTCAATTTTGTCAATTTTGTCAATTTTGTCAATTTTGTCAATTTTGTCATTTTGTCAATTTTGTCAATTTTGTCAATTTTGTCAATTTTGTCAATTTTGTCAATTTTGTCAATTTTGTCAATTTTGTCAATTTTGTCAATTTTGTCAATTTTGTCAATTTTGTCAATTTTGTCAATTTTGTCAATTTTGTCAATTTTGTCAATTTTGTCAATTTTGTCAATTTTGTCAATTTTGTCAATTTTGTCAATTTTGTCAATTTTGTCAATTTTGTCAATTTTGTCAATTTTGTCAATTTTGTCAATTTTGTCAATTTTGTCAATTTTGTCAATTTTGTCAATTTTGTCAATTTTGTCAATTTTGTCAATTTTGTCAATTTTGTCAATTTTGTCAATTTTGTCAATTTTGTCAATTTTGTCAATTTTGTCAATTTTGTCAATTTTGTCAATTTTGTCAATTTTGTCAATTTTGTCAATTTTGTCAATTTTGTCAATTTTGTCAATTTTGTCAATTTTGTCAATTTTGTCAATTTTGTCAATTTTGTCAATTTTGTCAATTTTGTCAATTTTGTCAATTATGTCAATGATGTCAATTTTGTCAATTTTGTCAATTTTGTAAATTTTGTAAATTTTGTCAATTTTGTCAATTTTGTCAATTTTGTCAATTTTGTCAATTTTGTCAATTTTGTCAATTTTGTCAATTTTGTCAATTTTGTCAATTTTGTCAATTTTGTCAATTTTGTCAATTTTGTCAATTTTGTCAATTTTGTCAATTTTGTCAATTTTGTCAATTTTGTCAATTTTGTCAATTTTGTCAATTTTGTCAATTTTGTCAATTTTGTCAATTTTGTCAATTTTGTCAATTTTGTCAATTTTGTCAATTTTGTCAATTTTGTCAATTTTGTCAATTTTGTCAATTTTGTCAATTTTGTCAATTTTGTCAATTTTGTCAATTTTGTCAATTTTGTCAATTTTGTCAATTTTGTCAATTTTGTCAATTTTGTCAATTTTGTCAATTTTGTCAATTTTGTCAATTTTGTCAATTTTGTCAATTTTGTCAATTTTGTCAATTTTGTCAATTTTGTCAATTTTGTCAATTTTGTCAATTTTGTCAATTTTGTCAATTTTGTCAATTTTGTCAATTTTGTCAATTTTGTCAATTTTGTCAATTTTGTCAATTTTGTCAATTTTGTCAATTTTGTCAATTTTGTCAATTTTGTCAATTATGTCAATGATGTCAATTTTGTCAATTTTGTCAATTTTGTAAATTTTGTCAATTTTGTCAATTTTGTCAATTTTGTCAATTTTGTCAATTTTGTCAATTTTGTCAATTTTGTCAATTTTGTCAATTTTGTCAATTTTGTCAATTTTGTCAATTTTGTCAATTTTGTCAATTTTGTCAATTTTGTCAATTTTGTCAATTTTGTCAATTTTGTCAATTTTGTCAATTTTGTCAATTTTGTCAATTTTGTCAATTTTGTCAATTTTGTCAATTTTGTCAATTTTGTCAATTTTGTCAATTTTGTCAATTTTGTCAATTTTGTCAATTTTGTCAATTTTGTCAATTTTGTCAATTTTGTCAATTTTGTCAATTTTGTCAATTTTGTCAATTTTGTCAATTTTGTCAATTTTGTCAATTTTGTCAATTTTGTCAATTTTGTCAATTTTGTCAATTTTGTCAATTTTGTCAATTTTGTCAATTATGTCAATTTTGTCAATTTTGTCAATTTTGTCAATTTTGTAAATTTTGTAAATTTTGTAAATTTTGTCAATTTTGTCAATTTTGTCAATTTTGTCAATTTTGTCAATTTTGTCAATTTTGTCAATTTTGTCAATTTTGTCAATTTTGTCAATTTTGTCAATTTTGTCAATTTTGTCAATTTTGTCAATTTTGTCAATTTTGTCAATTTTGTCAATTTTGTCAATTTTGTCAATTTTGTCAATTTTGTCAATTTTGTCAATTTTGTCAATTTTGTCAATTTTGTCAATTTTGTCAATTTTGTCAATTTTGTCAATTTTGTCAATTTTGTCAATTTTGTCAATTTTGTCAATTGTGTCAATTTTGTCAATTTTGTCAATTTTGTCAATTTTGTCAATTTTGTCAATTTTGTCAATTTTGTCAATTTTGTCAATTTTGTCAATTATGTCAATGATGTCAATTTTGTAAATTTTGTAAATTTTGTAAATTTTGTAAATTTTGTCAATTTTGTCAATTTTGTCAATTTTGTCAATTTTGTCAATTTTGTCAATTTTGTCAATTTTGTCAATTTTGTTAATTTGTTAATTTGTTAATTTGTTAATTTGTTAATTTGTTAATTTGTTAATTTGTTAATTTGTTAATTTGTTAATTTGTTAATTTGTTAATTTGTTAATTTGTTAATTTGTTAATTTGTTAATTTGTTGATTTGTTAATTTGTTAATTTGTTAATTTGTTAATTTGTTAATTTGTTAATTTGTTAATTTGTTAATTTGTTAATTTGTTAATTTGTTAATTTGTTAATTTGTTAATTTGTTAATTTGTTAATTTGTTAATTTGTTAATTTGTTAATTTGTTAATTTGTTAATTTGTTAATTTGTTAATTTGTTAATTTGTTAATTTGTTAATTTGTTAATTTGTTAATTTGTTAATTTGTTAATTTGTTAATTTGTTAATTTGTTAATTTGTTAATTTGTTAATTTGTTAATTTGTTAATTTGTTAATTTGTTAATTTGTTAATTTGTTAATTTGTTAATTTGTTAATTTGTTAATTTGTTAATTTGTTAATTTGTTAATTTGTTAATTTGTTAATTTGTTAATTTGTTAATTTGTTAATTTGTTAATTTGTTAATTTGTTAATTTGTTAATTTGTTAATTTGTTAATTTGTTAATTTGTTAATTTGTTAATTTGTTAATTTGTTAATTTGTTAATTTGTTAATTTGTTAATTTGTTAATTTGTTAATTTGTTAATTTGTTAATTTGTTAATTTGTTAATTTGTTAATTTGTTAATTTGTTAATTTGTTAATTTGTTAATTTGTTAATTTGTTAATTTGTTAATTTGTTAATTTGTTAATTTGTTAATTTGTTAATTTGTTAATTTGTTAATTTGTTAATTTGTTAATTTGTTAATTTGTTAATTTGTTAATTTGTTAATTTGTTAATTTGTTAATTTGTTAATTTGTTAATTTGTTAATTTGTTAATTTGTTAATTTGTTAATTTGTTAATTTGTTAATTTGTTAATTTGTTAATTTGTTAATTTGTTAATTTGTTAATTTGTTAATTTGTTAATTTGTTAATTTGTTAATTTGTTAATTTGTTAATTTGTTAATTTGTTAATTTGTTAATTTGTTAATTTGTTAATTTGTTAATTTGTTAATTTGTTAATTTGTTAATTTGTTAATTTGTTAATTTGTTAATTTGTTAATTTGTTAATTTGTTAATTTGTTAATTTGTTAATTTGTTAATTTGTTAATTTGTTAATTTGTTAATTTGTTAATTTGTTAATTTGTTAATTTGTTAATTTGTTAATTTGTTAATTTGTTAATTTGTTAATTTGTTAATTTGTTAATTTGTTAATTTGTTAATTTGTTAATTTGTTAATTTGTTAATTTGTTAATTTGTTAATTTGTTAATTTGTTAATTTGTTAATTTGTTAATTTGTTAATTTGTTAATTTGTTAATTTGTTAATTTGTTAATTTGTTAATTTGTTAATTTGTTAATTTGTTAATTTGTTAATTTGTTAATTTGTTAATTTGTTAATTTGTTAATTTGTTAATTTGTTAATTTGTTAATTTGTTAATTTGTTAATTTGTTAATTTGTTAATTTGTTAATTTGTTAATTTGTTAATTTGTTAATTTGTTAATTTGTTAATTTGTTAATTTGTTAATTTGTTAATTTGTTAATTTGTTAATTTGTTAATTTGTTAATTTGTTAATTTGTTAATTTGTTAATTTGTTAATTTGTTAATTTGTTAATTTGTTAATTTGTTAATTTGTTAATTTGTTAATTTGTTAATTTGTTAATTTGTTAATTTGTTAATTTGTTAATTTGTTAATTTGTTAATTTGTTAATTTGTTAATTTGTTAATTTGTTAATTTGTTAATTTGTTAATTTGTTAATTTGTTAATTTGTTAATTTGTTAATTTGTTAATTTGTTAATTTGTTAATTTGTTAATTTGTTAATTTGTTAATTTGTTAATTTGTTAATTTGTTAATTTGTTAATTTGTTAATTTGTTAATTTGTTAATTTGTTAATTTGTTAATTTGTTAATTTGTTAATTTGTTAATTTGTTAATTTGTTAATTTGTTAATTTGTTAATTTGTTAATTTGTTAATTTGTTAATTTGTTAATTTGTTAATTTGTTAATTTGTTAATTTGTTAATTTGTTAATTTGTTAATTTGTTAATTTGTTAATTTGTTAATTTGTTAATTTGTTAATTTGTTAATTTGTTAATTTGTTAATTTGTTAATTTGTTAATTGTGTTAATTGTTTGTTAATTTGTTAATTTGTTAATTGTTTGTTAATTGTTGTGTTTGTATACTGTTCAGAGTACATTGTATAATCCTTATTATGCATTTGAAATCAATTAATATCATTTTATTTTTTGAACAAATATAACATTTTTGCCACTGATCGGCACAAAACATTAAGAGCGAGTTTTTCACCGATGTGAAACAGGTCGTGTCGAGGTGCTCCGATTTGGATGAAATTTTCAGCGTTTGTTTGTCTATGCATGAGATGAACTCATGCCAAATATGAGCCCTCTACGACAAAGGGAAGTGGGGTAAAACGGGCATTGTAGTTTGAGGTCCAAAACACATGAAAAATCTTAAAATTGCTCGCATTTCCGTAAAACTTCTTCAATTCCAACTCTCTTAGATGCATTCGAAAGGTCTTTTGAAGCCCTTCAAAATGTGCTATAGACATCCAGGATTGGTTTGACTTTTCCTCATAGCTTTTGCAAATTACTGTTAAAAATTGATTTTTTTAAAACCTTAATAACTTTTGGCAACAGCCTCCAACACCCATACTCCCATAGGTCAAAAGTTAGGGATTTTCATGGACTATAAGCCTACGGTATTAACTTTTTGGCCAATCGCAGTTTTTCTCATAGTTTTTTGATTTTTCTAGAACAAACATTTTACAAGGTTAGTTTTTGCCCTGTAGGCCAAGAAGACGGCACTTTTTGGTCTCAATTTTGTCATATTCGGAATCCTCGGTCAATTTCACGTAAGTTAGAAGTATTGGAGTTGTAATTTTGATTTAAAAAATAATTAAATAAAACATTTTTGAAAAAAGAAATAGATCTTATTTACCCTATGATCAATACGTCAAATGCTGTATCAAGTAGGCGAAAACTTGTTTACCCCTAATCCGACAAAATTCTAAATAATATTTTAATTAATTCTAAATGGCATTTTTTCCAATCAAATTCAAAATTCCAACACCTCAATCTAATGTAAAATTTTCTGAGGATTCCGAATATGTCAAAATTGAGACCAAAAAGTGCCGCTATGGAGGCCTACAGAGCAAAAACTAACGATGTAAAATGTTTGTTCTAGAAAAATCGAAAAACTATGAGAAAAACTGCGATTGGCCAATACCGTAGGCTTATAGTCCATGAAAATCCCTAACTTTTGACCTATGGGAGTATGGGTGTTGGAGGCTGTTGCCAAAAGTTATAAAGGTTTTAAAAAAATCAATTTTTAACAGTAATTTGCAAAAGCTATGAGAAAAAGTCAAACCAATCCTGGATGTCTATAGCACATTTTGAAGGGCTTCAAAAGACCTTTCGAATGCATTTAAGAGAGTAGGAATTGATGAAGTTTTACGGAAATGCGAGCAATTTTAAGAATTTTCATGTGTTTTGGACCTCAAACTACAATGCCCGTTTTACCCCACTTCCCTTTGTCGTAGAGGGCTCATATTTGGCATGAGTTCATCTCATGCATAGACAAACAAACGCTGAAAGTTTCATCCAAATCGGAGCAACTCGATACGACCTCTAGAACAAACCGAGCAGAATCTACAAATACTGCCTCTTAATGATTTAAAAAGCATTTCATATTTTTTTCTTTTGTTTCAAAGTATCAAAATTAATACTTGAAATGAGAAACTTAGCAACTAAGAGCAACCAATTATTTAAAACATGAATTCATTGTAAACCTAAGCAACGTGTACCCACCAATGTTGCAAATATTTCACCTCAAATTGCCCACAGCAAGCCCATTACGCTCATAAACACTCCCAAATTGAATCTTTAAGAAATCACCATAAAAATTCAAATCGATAAAAAACTTCCCATTCTCTGCTGCTCCCCCTCTTCAAAGAGTGCAAACCCGTGTCGATGAGATTTATGGGTCGAATTTTCACCCGCCGCCGTGGTTCTCGTTGGGGGCCGCTGACCCTCCGAGGAAAAACTCGCTTATGCTTTTGATTTAGGACCAGAAATAACGAGTTGATGGGTTATAAACTTTAATCGCGGTCTCAATCAAACGGTCCAGCGCGGGTGGTTTTTGGGATGCTGGGAGTAATGTTTGAAAAGGGTCAATTTTTAGAGATTTTTTTTTCTAAATTTGTCTAAATTGAGAAAAGGTTTATTTAAATTTAAAAAAAATGCTTTCACTTAAAAAGTGACTGTACAAGTCCACCAAGCAGCAGCAGCAGAGGGTGAGTTTTCCCCTTCGAGTTGAGGGTTGGCGTGTTGCGATTGGAAATTGGAATGTGCTTCACGCTCAAGTGTGTGTATGTGTGTGCATGTGGGAAGATTAATGTTTGCAGCCGGCGAAATGGCTGTCAATATTTTTCTTGGAGCAACCTCCGCCCCTCACTTAAAAAAAAACGAAAAGAAACAAGACTGAAAAACGAAAAAGTGTTTCGTGGCGAGTTCGGTGGAAAAGCTCTCGGAAAATCTTCCAAGCGTTCTTCTCGATACAGTGAACGAAGAATATTGCTTTCCTTCCTTCAAGCTGCACGAGAAGAACGCCGGGGAAAATTTGTTTTTCAAAATGAAAGGTTTCTAATTTGAAAAGTTATGATTTGTTTGCGAACAGAAAATTCGATTTACCATCACAGGTGGTACGTAGAGTTCGTTTGGCTTAAAGATGGTGGCGTCTTAAGCACAACTTTTCCTGGTGCTGAGGAAAAAGAAAAGTAAAATTTAATTTAGAAATTTAAGAAACTCTTCCAAACCATTCACTTTCCGCTGCGCGGAAATGAAGGAAAAATGCTGCAGCGTAAAAGGGGCAAAAAAGTGTTAAATCAAAATTAAGAATTTATAAACATTGCTCCGTCTCTGCGTCTGGCGATCCTCGGCGGATTTCCACCAGACGTCTTCGTCGGATTAATGAAAAGCAGACGAGCCTCCTTCTCCGGGCCTCCTTTGGGCCAGATTTGGTGGGGCTCGATTTTTGGCGTGCAAACAGAGTCGGAAAGGAGGCAGTTTTTCTGGCACTTTGTTGATTAAGAATTCATCTCGAATTTATAATTTGTACAGGGGTTGCGGGAAGGATTCGGGATAGGGGATGTTGAGTGGAGAGGATTTTTGTTGGAAGGATCTGATTATCTGTGAAGAGTTGGAGTTAAATTAGCTCCAAACTACTATCCAAGTTGGCTTGTCCTTGTGTCCAATATTCTGCAGATATTTAAAAAAATGTCTATCAAAACATCTGACTTCTGCTTTGAATTCTCGAGCCTGTTCACTTAGTCCCACCCAATGGGACAACCTACTTACGTTTCAAGCCTAATTAATTCCATCTAATTTGGCCCACCCTGAGCTTTCATCTAGTCGTCCATGAGGCATACTTCAAATCACACACACACCCACCACACGAGAGGGTGCTCAACTCGGTCATGGCCAACTACTACGGAGTCCTCGCTGCAAACGTTGCAGAACAGCACCACTTGGGCGCAGATCAGGTCCCAGGAGGACGCCACTGGAATCCGATCAGCACTTGACAAATTTGCGTGTGCGAAATTGCACTAATCCTGGCCTGGCCACGCACGCAGGATGACCCCTCCGGGGAATCTCCCCGGGAACAACATTCACAAGTGGTCTCAAGTGAGTGCCGGTGCACAGAATTGTGTGAGTGCCGGACATGGCCTACTATCAGGATCAGGACCACTTCTGAAAGGAGGGGAATTTCACACACAGAAGAGAGGGGGAAGGGGGGTCAAGTGGACGCACCTCAAACGCATATATCCCGACTAATTCCGGGCATAAGCCAGTTCCAATTCCGCTCCGGTATCAATTGTCACACAGGACACTGGCGGGGCAGGACGACCGTGTTCAACCTTCTCTCCGTTGGATGTTTTGAATGGAAATGTCACACGCTGGTGCTGCTTCGGCTGGTGTTGCATTTGGATGTCAAGTGACAAAGTGCATTTTTCCCGGTGTGCAGGTTTGAAGTTTGGACAGTGGGAAATTTCTTCTAACTCTTTTTTAATTTTTATTAAAACAGACTATTTTTGTATGAAATTATGAGTCCTCTAAAAATTGTACTTCAATCAAAATTTTGAAAAGGGGCCGTCCATAAACCATGAGCCAAAATAAAAGGAAACACGTAAAATAGTGTTTGATTTCTTGACGAAAAATGTCAATTTTAAATAAAAAAGTTAACCATGTGGACAGAAATTTCCTGTCTTATTTTGATGTCATGAGGTGTTCTTATTTTAAGTGGTTGATTATGATGTCAGAAACAATGTTTTCGATTTATAAAAAAGTCACTTTTTAACAAAAGTATATGTATCATTGAATGCTACATTTTTTTTCCAAGGGATAAAATGTCTGTCAATATGATTTGACCAAATTTCGAGTTTTTGGAAATGCTTATTCATTTATTTTTTTCTCTTAACGGTACACAGCAACGATGGATATTGTTATCTCTTACTCCAAAATTGTCAACCTTACGAACTCAATCCTGCAACAACGGGATTGTAAAATTTGTCAAACTTTTTTTGTAAATTACTTTGTGGACAGTACTTCAGGTGATGAATTAATCAATATTTCGATAGTACCCGTAGTTTTGAAGATAATAAAATGTCTGTAACAAAAATCTGGTAACAAAAGCTCTGGATGATGTGAACCGTTAAAAGGTACTGAAATGTCGACACGTCAGAGCGAAAATATAAGAGTTTTAGTTGGAAAGAAGTGCAAATTTACAAAATTTCTGAGAATTAACATGCACGGATTTTGTTAAGATTTTCAAAAAGTTCTGAATTTTGCGTTAAAAAAACTAAATATGCACAAAACACCGTATTTTAAAAAACATACTCCAATTTTATTTATTCGATTTATGGGGTTTTCTATATAAAAATATCCAATTTTCATCTGCATTTAAAAAAAATAGATTTGTAAATTTTGCGTAATGAACCGGGTCCGGTAGTGTAGTGGCTAGCGTGGTAGCCTCTCACCCCAGTAAGGCCTGGGTTCAATCCCAGACGGACTCGGTGGCATTTTTCGAGACGATATTTGCCTGACCACGCCTTCTATCGGATGGGGAAGTTAAACGTCGGTCCATTTGCGTAAAAGAGGATTTGGGTGACTCATCATACATAACTTTCGGACGCCTAGAAATGAGCAGAAACTTGCAACAGAGACCACAAAAGGCCCGGGGGTCTTTAAAGTGGATTACTTTGCTTTTTTGCGTAATGAACTAATTATGAAAGATAACACAATTTTGAGAAAAACATATTTTGAACATACAATTCAGAAGCAGTGAAAATTTATACAAAGATCCCCCTTGTTTGACGACGACTTTGCTATCGTATAAATCATAGTTTTGTTTTATAAAGGGGAGAGTGGGGAAACTTGATTCCCAAGGACACTTGATGCCAAGCATGTATCTCGTCAGCATGTCGGTAAAACAATTAGTTTTGTTCTAGAAATTTGTCCAAAATTTACTAAAACTCATTGTAGAAAACAAAGAAAAAAATTAAAAAAAGTTTAGATTGAGTTATTTACGTTTTTTAAGAAAGGTGCTTCAAAAAACCTCCAAGAGATCTTATTTGTTTTTTTGGTAAACTTATCAACTCAAAAACCTTTACGCATTTAACGTTAAATTTATCGTTATACTATAATATTAATATTTGAATATTATATTGTAACGAGGCTGCTGAAGGTCACAACAACAACGATCTTTTCGAGGTCAAGGGTTCGGAGATCAACACCACTACCGATGAAGATCATGCAACGCCGGGGCTGGTCTTCGTGGGACGTGTGAAGACTCGTCAGTCTAAGCCGAGAGCTAAGAAGAAAGCCCACGGCAAGCGTGGAAAACGTTGAATTTATACTGCTAAATAAATAAATTTAAATAAGTAACTTTTTCGTGTTACAATATCTGAGAAGGGGTACATCTTTTATGTCAGAAAAAATGTGTAACTTTACTTTTGAAACTGTGCATTTTTACCACTATTCTGGTATAATGTCGCTTTTTCAGTCTAAATTGAGGTAAAATAAAATCATAAAACCTTCTAAAGTTACACCATCCAAATTTACCAAATTTTTTGCTGTGTGAGTTTGAACTATTTTTCAAATGTTTTGTAAACAAAAATTGCCAGCTTTTGTAAACATGCATAATTTCAGTCTAAAAAAGATTATTTTAAGTTTTCAAATATTTTACATACTAAACTTGTTATTCTTTGAACACCAACGTACAGGTTTCATCTAAAATTGCTGTGACTTATAGAAACATTTTGCTTATGATTTGTTCAAAATGTTGAAATAGGAATCATTTTGAAAATGCCGGTTTAAAATATTTTTTAAAACGCTTGGCATGATTCGAAGAGTTTATCTGATGAAATACATTTATCAGCCAAATATAGTTGAATGTTTAGACTTTCAATTCATGCAAAAAGTTCATAGTTTTGTTAGAAATTGACGGAGTTATGTGCGATACAAAAAAGGGGATCAAGTCTCCCCACTCTCCCCTACGATATTTTGTAATAATTCGAGTATTTCACACAAAAAAAAATACGATGCAAAGATAATTTATGCTCAATTTCGCGACGTTTAGTACCCATATAGTAGATTATGAAAATTTAATTATTTTAAAAAATACATATGGTATTAAGTGATTTTTCGTTTTTTGAGACCCGGTGTTGCAAATGAGTATTTCAAATATTTTTTTTTGTTTTTTTTTTTTTTGTATTGTGCACTAAAAACTCTAATAAGCAATTCTTCAAGAAATGGGCCGATTTCAACCATTTTAATTTTTTTGTATTTTTTTAATCGGCTCATATTTTGTGGCGGTCTTTCGTATGAAAAAAGAAGCCATTTTGCACCATGGATGAATGAGAACCTTAGGGAAAAAATAGGAACAAGGATTTTTTTGCCAAACTTCAACTTTTTTCACAAAAATATCAATTTCCCATTTGGCAACTTTTGAGCCAAAGTAAAGAATGGACAAAAATTTGGTCGCCGAGTTATTGTAAGTTTTTGGTTTTTGATGTTTTTGGAGAAAACATTAATTTTAATTTTTTTTCCAGATTTGAATGAAAATCGAATAGCAATCTAAAAGTACGAGTTCTGCGAGGAAACGCGTCGCAACAAGTCCAGCTTTTTCGCTGGCTCTGCTGTGTTTTCGTTCTTGGCACGAAGAAGAAGTGTGGGGAAGTGAAATAAAAGAGAAATTTCAGCCAGTTCTGCGAGGAAACGCGTCGCAACAAGTCCAGCTTTTTCGCTGGCTCTGCTGTGTTTTCGTTCTTGGCGCGAAGAAGAAGTGTGGGAAAGTGAAAAAAAGAAATTTCAGCCAGTTCTGCAAGGAATCGCGTCGCAACAAGTCCAGCTTTTTCGCTGGCTCTGCTGTGTTTTCGTTCTTGAGTCGAGTCGCATGTGTTTTTCGCGTTTCGTTTTCGTCGTTCGTCGTCGGTGCGTTATTCGGATGAGTGCGTGTGCGTGTATGTGAAGGTGCTGGCTCTGGTTGTCACGATGACAGCTGACCCAGTCCATTTTGCGGTGACCTGTATGTTTGTCGATTCTATTTTATTGACGCGGCATTTATTTTTTTTCTATATAGTTAGAATGTAAAGTTCGAAAATCGCAATCGTCTTTCTCGTTAGTCATGTTTTTGATACACGTATAGTCGGGTTTCATTGCTCTATGATTTGCAATTGTTTCATGATACGATTCGTTCTAATTTGCGTTAGCAAAATATAAATTATATTCGATCATTTGTTTCCCGCGAAATTATCTTTTACCATATTAGCACGGTGACAAATCTGGTTTCAACGCGATTGTTCAAGCCCTTCAGTTAACATCATAACTTATCAGTCATCAGTAATTGGTATAAAAATTTTAAAGTATAAATAGTCTAAGGTCAACTCTACGTAAATATGTTACGCTGAGTATAATATTTCACCTTTTAATTACACATAATTTTGATTCTATCTTTCCGCAGCCGGCTGTCTAAGATTGAATCTTTTATGCTAAACTCAACACCAAATAACCGGGAATAGTCTCATCCGCATCATCCGATTGTTTGCCTTGAGAATACATAATACATCACCCTATTAAACAAAATTCATTGATTATTGGGCCACATCATCATCCTCTATGATGAATCCTGGCCATTACCCTTTCCCACTAACAAAATCCCAAGTAGAAGTAGTTTTCCGGCACACGCGGGGGTGTGGATATCGTATAGAACCCACCCTTGGTAGCAGCCTGTGCTAACTAACATTCCCGTCCCATTCCCTCGAGATCTACAAACTGACATGGCGGGCGCCGTTGGTGGCCAACGATTGTTTCCTATTGGCAACGGCTCTAGTTTTGATGATCGTGATGTTTTATCTTTTCAGCGCATTCATGCATGCTGTTGATAAGGGAAATATCATCATCGTTGAAGCGTATGACCGGTTGTGCTGATAGAATATTATGGTCCTGTTCAGCAACGGAGAAGGACAACCATGGGTGGTCTCTCATGCTCATGCTCATGCTCATGCTCAAATCGAATAGCAATCTAAAAGTACTTTAATTTTGTTTTTGATAAGTTTCATCGTTTTCAAGATATAGCCTCTTAAAGTTCAATTTTAACTAAAAAATCCCTGTTTATTTTTTTAAATAGTGTCCATATTTGTCCATTCCTGATTTTTTTCTAAAATTTAAGGGAATTTCCAATGAAATTGCTAAAGAGACATTGAAGATTGGACCTCTGTTTGCTGACAAACAGTGATTGTTCACTGGAAAAAGAAACAAGAAAATTGAAGTTTTTAAAGACTCATTTCAACATTTCCACATTTTCTAATGCCAATATCTCAGCTACTAATGGTCCAACTTTTAATGTTGAAATATGATACATTTGTGAAATTTGATGTTCCTTTGGAAAAAAATATATTTTTTATTTTGGTATCAAGACGAACATTCAAAAGGGCCAAAGCATTCAATATTATGCCCATTTGACCATTTATACCAGTTTCGGATGCAGAGTCGAAAATCCAGATAAAATTGGAAAAAAAATAATAAAAATTAACCAAAATGTTTCGGGTCAGGAGTTACGAAGATTTAATTATTCGTAGTGAAAATTTAATGAATTGTGAAAAAATGCTTTTGAATTTGAGAAATGAAGTTTAACGATGATTTATTAATTTATTCTTAAATCA
The DNA here is from genome assembly GCF_016801865.2 of Culex pipiens pallens. Lineage (NCBI taxonomy): Eukaryota > Metazoa > Arthropoda > Insecta > Diptera > Culicidae > Culex > Culex pipiens. The sequence continues at coordinate 8,665,166 of NC_068938.1, forward strand.
AGTGCAAAATCAACTGAAAATTAACATAGAAGTGTAATATAATAAGTGAACTAGTGAAAACCCTCCCTCTTCTGCCTGTTTAAAAGATTGTCAGTTTTAAAATTTAAAAAAAAAATTGCAATGTTTTTTAATTCTTTTCGCTAAAATTGAATTTCTTTTTATTTTTGAGTTTTCTTTTTTATTTTTAGAAAGCAAAAACACAAATACTGACCGATAGTAGCATAATATGATACAAATATCGAGAATAAAGATCATTCTTATTTTGAAAAATAAACTGTCTTATGTCCGTACAATGGAGTACCGGATTCGAGTGGTAGAAATGACAGATCTCTCATAAGGAATACATTGTAGAAAAAAGCAAAAACTGCTCGAATGGAAACAAAACAAAAAACACGTACTTGTGGTGATATCTCCTGAGAGGCAAACAAAGCCACAGTAAATTTATGCTTTTCAAGTGAACTGAATTTATTTCTTATTCAATTATCTTTTCTGAGATGTCAACTGAGCAATTAATTTATTCTTGTCATCTCGGTCTCCAGGAACTGACCAGAGCACGTTTGCGATAGAGAAAATAAATTATATTTACATTTCCAAGCTACCGAACCCCAACTTTGACCACGTAACACTCGAGCAAAAACCCACTCTGCCAAATGATCTACACTTATCCTGGCAGCAGCAGCTGCAAACCAGCCTTTAGCATTTGAATTAATATGTAATGTAATAATCATGACATAACACATTCTTTCCGGGTTTTCCCCAAACCCCAAACCCTAACCTAGCAAACGCCCGATCCATTATTCTCACAGCCAACAACAATTTGGTGTGGAACCTGCTCTGCCCTGATGTACATCGAGTTGCACTTGATCTAATTTGCTTAATGTCAAGTTTTGTTGGGCCCCAGGATTATGTGGTGTGTGCGTGAATGTGCTTGTTGCATACGCAATTTAGCCTGTTACGCAGCAGCAGCAGCAGTAGTGTTGAGTGTCATCCCTGCCCTGGTAGAAAGTGGTGTCGAGTGTTAGTTTTGCTGGACGTGTCACCCCGAACATGATGGTGCTGCTGCTGGAGCCGAACAGCGAAGAGTACTTATGCAAATGTCGCCTCCGGAACTCCGTAACTGGCCGGGGATTTCCCATGGTTTGTTGGCTTTTAGGAGGCGTTTCTCGGGCGGTCGAAACGGAAGCTGCGAATGCCATAATTAATTACCGTATGTGTTGAAATGGTTGAGCGTAACTGTACGCGAGCAAACTGCTTCAGTGTGAGAAAATGGTGGAGGTTCGTGTGAAAATATCAAAAATAACAAATTGTTAATCCATCTTTCAGCTTTCATTAGGCGACTGCCAACGTTGATTAGATATTGTACCCCTTTTTAGCATGATTTTTGAGAAATATCAAGGTTATTTTAAAACGTAAATATCGATTTGGAAAATAATAACAAAATCTAGAATTATGTTCAGAAAAAAACCCCATAAATTTGTCTGGAAATTTGAAGATTGGACCTTTGGTTGAAAAGAAACAGCCACAAATGAACCGGCAAATTTTTATTTGGTTATCACTCAAATTGCACTCAGCTTTCAATTGCTGGCATTTCAGCAACTTTAGATACACATTACGATTAAAGAAAATGATTTTTTTTTGTAATTGTTCTGACAGGAATTTGATCGAAACTTCATCTCTATATGAACATTCTTCAAATATAAGTTTTCTATCATGTTTTTTTTTACTTTGAATGTGTCAAAAAAGAAACCCGGGCAGAAGGTAATAACAAAATACATACCATTTAAATAACAAATACTGTTAAAATAACAGAAAGTTTTATAGATTCTTCTTCAAAAATCCATCTTTGCATGAGGGTTTAATAACAGTTGGTTGAAAGCCAAAACAACTTTGGATTTTTTTTTGTTATGGAGGTATTCCCAAATATTATTGGGATGATCGGATTAGTTGTTAAAATATCAAAAATAATAACAAAGATTTGTTAGATGAATAACTAAAAATGTTATTATTACAAAAACCATCCAATAACAAAAAAAAATCATAACGACGAAGAACTTATCTTGTTATAAATAACATAAAATGTTATTGGCATGGTATTTTCAAATATCAAAAAATGTTATTCCCAAGTTATTTCCGACTGCTCGGGAACTCTAAATCACTTATTTTTTATAATATAATAATTTACAGGTTTGGTGATTTGGCTTGTTCTCTGTGATTTTGCCACACAGAAAAACAAAAATAATGGTAATATTCATAACAGAATGGTGACCGATTTTGTGTAAAAAAAATCTGTAGTATTACATTGGAATCTGGTGATTTTTCATCAGTTTCTGATGAATATTCATCAGGATCACTGTTTTTACAATTTTAGGTTTTTAGCACACTACACTCATAGATATATTTTACCGAATTTGGTAGTTGAAACGTAGATAAAGTTTAGATCGGTAAATCATCTGTAAAATGAACAAAATATTACCGAATATCGGTTTTATGATGAACAATAATGAACTTTATTACCGAATTTTGGTAATTTTCAGTTTACCGAACTGTCCCGCAGTTGAAAATTCGGTAAAAAAATAAGTGTGTTTATCGCCAATAATGGATGATAACTCATTTTTGAAAACTTTCTAAAATCGCATAATTCAACCATTTCATATTAAATTTTCAATACTTTTACAAAGAATATATTTTTTCAAAATCTAGTAAATTTCCAAGTTAAAAAATACCGTATTTTTCGAAAATACTAAAACTTTCATAATTTGCAATCTGGGTATCATGGAAGTGAAATGTTAGATGGATTGTATGTTTTTTTAATTTATTATAGTAATTTTTTTGGAAAATAAAAAAAAATAAATTACCGTTTTTTTTAAATACTCAAATTTTCAAAATATTCAATATGGATATCAAACGAATTAATTTTTTTCAACTTTTTAGAGTTTTTTTTTGAAAATACTAGAATTACCATATTTTTCGAAATATGCAATATGGGTAGCAAACGAAGCTAAAATTAATTTGCCTTCTCACATAAAAAAATTTTTTTTTTGAAAATACAAAAAAAATCGTTAAAATTCCGTATTTTTTTCAAAAATATTTATTTTTTTTAAGTCTGCAACATGGGTAATTTGTGAAAATTTCGGTAATTCAAAAAACTGTTGCAAAAAAAAACTAACTTAATTCACCTATGTGGTTGATGCCTTCCTCACTTTTCACCAACAATGGGTAATATGAGTGGTTTGGACACAAATTTCAGCTATTTTTTTATCCAGAAAAAAGCACATAGATTTATCTTAAGTGATCATAACTCGAAACTTGGTTGCCAGATCTTGGAAGAAAGAAATTTTTTTTTTTAAACCAGTATGATTTTTAATTTACTTTTTTTTAAGTTAATTAAAAAAATAATTACCAATACATCATCCAACATTATGTTAATTTTAAAGGTTTCATTTTGGATGGTTGAATTTTCCCTTTTTTATGTACCCCTTTCCAGTTGTAATTAACACAATGATTCCTTTTAACTTTGTATAAAGATTTTTTTATAAATTAATATTTCATAAAAAAAATTATAATAATAATAATAATGTTTATGCCAGTAGCGTACACAGTAATAAAATGTGTTGATTTTGAAGGTTTAAAATTGTGTGGTGTAATATTACCCCTTTTATGATGTAATATCTGGGTGCAGAATAGTGGTCCGCAAAGCGGCCTCAATTTGAAACTGTCAAAGCGGAACCAATCTACTGTCTGAAAATTATGCCAAGAAGTTGCAAGTATTATAATCGATCTATAATTTATTTTGTCAGGAATAAAAAAGGCAAGGGCGTCGAGCTTTTGAGGTATTCAAAGTCTACAAATCGTAAGAAAAGGGATGAAATCGAGATTGTCATAATTCGTCGCTAACATTTCAATAAACGCTATGTCTCACGCAAAACCTATGTTTACGACGAATTATAATTATCAGTAACTGTGAATGGCGCCTGCCAAATCACATTGAATAATCTCCTGTATTATCACCTCGCTTCAAAGATACATAATCTCGTAACTTCCATCCGGTTGCTCATCTGATTCACAAAATTCCCTCACTTTTGACGCAATTTTTCATCACGTTGAAATCAAAGAAGGACTCTTTTGGCCGCCCATCGTTTACTCTTCGAACAAAAAAAAAAAAAGCACGAAGAACTTAATTTATCAGCGAAAACTTTAATATCATCAGATCCAAAATGTTTCAATACGAGTCACTTCAGCAGCAAAAAATATGTCACACTTGAGCTTGAACAAAGCCTTCTACTTTGTTTATGTTTACATCTGTAGCGCAGTTGTATTAGTGAGGAGAGGTGGGGATCATTCGGAAATCACGTTACGCATTCTGTATTTTCAGCACCCAGTGTAATATTACCATGATTTTTGTTACTGACTTACTTTAACAATTTTTATCAGTAATTTGAAAAAAGCTTTAGCAATAAGTCAAAGCAATCTCGTATCTTGATGGCACAGTTTGAAGTGATTAAATCGAATTCTTAAATCTTTAAAAAAAAAATGATTTCTTTAAGGTAAGTTTGATGGAAATCAGGGCATCTCGAATTGACCTATGGCACACTCTTGACCTCAATTTAGACTGGAAAAGTGGCATTTCAAAGATAAAGTGGTAAATTTACACATTCCCGTATTTAATATTGTAATTTTTGGCTATGTAGATAACAGAAAAAATATACTTTTATCTTAAAACGTATATCACAGTTTGTAATTTATTTCAATTTTTATTTTACTAATTAATCAATCTTAATTCCTTTATATGTATTTCATTGTGTTGAAGCGTAATAAACATCACTTTCCAAATCTACTTGTCTGATAAAAATGTTTTCCAAATTATTCTCCCAGCTGCACGTAATGATGTTAACCTGTGATTTTTTGCCCTTTAATTACCTTTTTCCGTAATCCCTTCGGCAACCAGCCGAGCATCCTGGGGCATCCCTTTCCTCCACTCAGCAGCCGGACACACCAATTTGATTAATTTCATCCGTCAGATGGACAGGTGTCAACGGGCGGCAGGGACTGGCCAGGCCAGGCTTCTGCTACTGCCAGGTCGGTCCCGATTTTGGCCCCTCGGGTCGAGATGAAGTGGGTGGAAATGACCATTCCAAAGGATTTCGATGCTCCTGCCTCGCAGACAGTAAGTAAATGATTGATGATGATTCTCATTTTCATTAAAATTTAAATAAACATTGCACACGCAGATGGCATCGTCGTCGTCGTCGTCGTCCTGTGTCGGATGGGCTGCGGCCGGAACCGGTAATGGTCAGGTGGCATGAGAAATGTCCCCGTTGATGCTGGCTGGTTGTTTTGGATGTATTTTATGAACTTTTTGATCCAATAGCACACAGTTTGAAATGGGTGACAGCGATGAGTGGAAAGTTTGCGATGAACGTTGAGCGGAAATAGGATACAATGTTAAAAAAAAAACTGTGAAATGACTTAAAGTGTGTATTTCGAAGTATTTATTCCAGCATTTGCATCCAAGTTAGCTTGGAAAGTATTATTGTATGCAAGTTGTATACAATTTTAAATGTATCAGAAAAAAATAGTTTTTTGATAAACATTGAAAATTTGAGTATCGTGTTCCCTCTCAAATAATCAAAACTGACTTGCACGAGGGCATGTCCACAACGTTGATTGCCTGTATCATTAACTGTGCGACGAACGAATGCATTTGACAGCATCAGCAAAAGTATGCACGGCGTGTAGTATAAATTGAGGGGTTTCGAGAGCGCTCACCACGCAGTGCCATCTGTCACGGTGCAAACGACAAAGTATTTGAGCCCATCATCCCCCCCAACCTAACTCCCACCCCTCTCAAAACCAATCATTGGATGCCAATCGACCCCCTCCCACGTGGCCACGTGCACGCAGTGCAGTCTGTCTTTTTGGCAGCACTTTTTTTTTTGTATTTTGTTGTTAAAATCAAATATTTGCGCCTCTCAATTTCAGCATCGGCAGCTCCACTCGAGTTCGCTGCGGTTCAAACAAATACTGAACTGCCCGGGGGTGGAAATCATCGATTCTGCCGCACGAACCAGATAGCTGGGGCTCGAGTGCGCGAAGATTGACATGTCATTTTTTTTCAGTACGCTGTGCGAAAAAGAGGGTGGAAACTGCAATCACACACGACGTATCATCAATCAAATTGATGGGTTGTAATAATGGCGTGTTGGGAAAAGGATGAGACGGCAAGTGCAATGTGATGTAGAAAGTGTTGGAAAGTTAGTTGTTTTAAGGAAGATACCATTTTCACTATACAAAATTTGATCATATGTAAATTTTTAGTTTAAAATCTATGATTATTTAAGTCATCTCTCATCTTTCATCTTTCATTCGTTCTATTGTTCTGTTGTTCTGTTGTTCTGTTGTTCTGTTGTTCTGTTGTTCTGTTGTTCTGTTGTTCTGTTGTTCTGTTGTTCTGTTGTTCTGTTGTTCTGTTGTTCTGTTGTTCTGTTGTTCTGTTGTTCTGTTGTTCTGTTGTTCTGTTGTTCTGTTGTTCTGTTGTTCTGTTCTTCTGTTCTTCTGTTTGTCTGATCATGGGTTAGTCTGTTTATCTCTGTAATCTTTTGACAATCTTTGATGAAGTTTGAGTTTTTTAGCAAGCATTTTTAAATATTTTCTGTTACTTTTTTGATTTGTTAAGATGCTTAAATATAAAAAATTGAAAAAAATTGACGTTTTCCGGAAATCTAAACCACATCATCATGACCTACAACCAAGCTCATCCTTAGGATCTGCTCGTCCATTATCTTTGATTTTGGCTGCGCACTTCCAACGTACTTCCCAAAAAAAAGTAGCCTTCAGTACATTCATTATTTTGATTGATTGATTCGCAGAACGTTGCGAACGACGTCGAACAGAAAGCACCGGCCTCTTCCTCATCCTGCGTGGAGTCAATCTCGGCAGTAAAGAACGCCGGAAAAAAAGAAACGCCCATCGAGTGGAAAGATAAAAAGAGATGAGCTTTCCGTACCAAGAAACGCACCAACCACCACGAAAGCCAAATTGAGATTAATGGGCTGAGCTTTAAAGAAAAAAAGAAAAAAAACAGGCCTCAAATCACCCATTAGCCTCCACCCCGGAAATGATTTATCCCGAACCAAATCGATTGAAACATCCAGCTCCTCTCGATGGCGGAAAAAGATTCGAAGCTTTATCTGAAGGGAACTTTACGACCCGCTTGCTGGCCCATTGATTTCCGAAGGGGTCCCTAACCTTATCGAATTATAGTGCGTTGTAATCGTAAAGTTAGGCCCGGGCGAAATCGCAAGTCAAGTGGCAAGAACAAAACGACCCAACAATTATCGGAACCTCAAGGTTCCTTCCAGCAGCAGCAGGTTAAACGTCGATAAATTTCCCAGGTCTTGGATCTGATTGGGCTTTCTTCTAATCCGATCCCATTGCCAGCTCAAACCACAAAGTTCGCCCCCCCCCCATTATGGTGCGGTGCGGAAAACGCGCAGCTTCCGAAGAGGTCGATTGTTTCGACGGTTTCAGGAGAGCGAGTTATACGTGCTGAATAATTTATGGTAAGGATTGTCGGGAAAATCGGGCATGTTCCGGAGCCAATCATGGCAAGCAATTGATTTTGGTGCCGTTTCTTGAAGCGAACATCTCGATGGGGTTTTTTACGACGACGACGACAACGACGCTGATTGATTGCGAGCTTTATTCGAGTGGAATGTGATTTGCTAAATGCCGGGATCTTTTGCAAAGTTGTTGCCGCGGCTTTAAGTGCTGTGTAAGGGGATTAATGGGCTTAGAATTTACAATACTTTTGACTTTGAATAGAGGAAGAATTTTCAATAGCCTGTTTTTAATTTTTTTTGGGAATCCAGGACACGACAGAATAGAAATTTTGAAGTATTTTGAAAATTAAATATTTTGCTTCCCTGCTTTTTTGATCCGATTTTGAAGGGCGAGGGGCGACATAAACTTTAAAAAATATTTGCGACGGCCTCATGAAAAAAATTAAAAATTTGTAATATTGCTTAGAAATTCAGATCGAGTCCACGAGCAAAGCATACCCATCTCGCATCGACGTCAAAAGTGTGCCTGAAGTTTTCAAGGGTTATTTGTACATATAAAACTAGCATCTGATCAAAATATGAGTCATCTTGGTCAACGGGAAGTGGGGCAAATCGAGACACAAATTTTTATGGTTCAAAAACGTCTAAAATTATAAAATGCTTTAAATTAGCCAAAATTTAATTTAATTTCAAAATTCAAAATGCATCTGTTTTTTTAACTTTAGTTTTTTAAAATGGTTTAAATGGATTAAAATGGGTCCCCGAGCAAAAAATTACAGCCAAAAAAATCACTAAAAGTAAAAGTGTCTATTTAATAAGTTAAACTGCCTTACCCAAAGCGTTCTCAGTCTTAGATGGTAGTCCCAGATGTCCCCTACAAGTTGCAAGTCGAATCGAGTTGTGCTATTTTTTCACTAAAATACCATTAACTCCCTTTAGATTCAACCAATTGGGTTGCTATATCCTGAATTTTGTTGTATTTTTTAAGCCCTTTCAGATGAATTTGGAATTTTGAATATTTATTGATATTTGCCTAAGTTACAGCATTTTAAAGGTTTTTGACGTTTTTGAACCTTTTAACTTGGTTTCCCGATTTGCCCTTTTTCCCGTTGACCAAAAGTGCTCATATTTTGGTAAGATGCTAGTTTTATATGTACAAACAATCCCTGAAAATTTCAGGCAGATAGGTGAGGTCTATTTCCTATGTCAAAGAAGCCATTCCGCATCCTATTTTTTCACGTTTAATTGAAGATAAAAAAAAACAATTTATCGATTTTGTATTATTACTTAAATTGAAGTCCCATTTTTTATTTACAAGTTTTTGAAATGTTTTTGGAAATCAAAAAACTTTTTCGTGCGCTAGAATTCTGGGACCATAATTATGATTTAAAAAACAGTGATTTTTATAAATAAAAAAATGTCGAACAAAATTATAATTTTTTTTTTAGGTGCAAACTAAAATTTTCAATAAAAAGTAGGTGAAGCAAACTTCACCTCAGTGACAACTAGATTTTATTTTTCAACTCATGATGTCTCGGAAACTATTTGTTCAACTTTTTGTGTTAAAAATTGATTTTTCTAAAATTTTCTTGATTAATCCAGTTTACTCCAAGCTCTTTAATTTGGAAATTATTTCTAATAAAAAGATAGAAAATTACATAAAGTTTGACTTTTAATCATTGAAAACAGAACCATCAATTTCGGAAATATCGTGAATTTAAAAAAAAATGAGGGCTTAATAGGTGACACTGAGAAAAATTCAAATAAGAAATTGTAGGAAATTTTTCAAGCATTTCAAAAATAGTTATAAACAGTCCAGACTCGACTATACGAAGCCTCGACTATCCGAAGTTTCGATTATCCAAAAGTTTGTTTGGGACTTCGAATAATCGAATTACGAAAAAAAAGATTTTTTATATTTTCTTATATTTAACATCAAAATCGAGTTCTGCTAACCTATTTAAGTCAAATTTAGTTGATAGCCTATTAAATAACAAAATGTTTTTTTTTTCAATAGTTGATCTCCACCATTTTGGCCGCCATATTGGATATTAAAAACTCTGAATTATTTTTGCGTAGTTTAGGGGTCATACTTAAACTCGACAATCAAAAATAAGACAGCAACAAAAAAATGTCGTGAATCGATTATCCGAAGTGAAATTTTGCCAAGGCCTTCGGATAATCGAGTCTAGACTTTTCACAATATTTTTAGAAATTTTCTGTGACAAAACTTTTTAATTTTTCCCAAAAAAAACATATTTTGCACCATCAAAAGCTCAAGCTGAAAGAGCTATAAGAAAATTTGGATATTTAGAAAAAAAATGTTTTTTAAAAGTTGAACTTTTAGCAGTGAAAAATCCATAATTTTTTTTTCCGTAGATCTATATTTTTTCTTATGGGTCCTTGAAATGTTCACTTGCTTATTTTGTTTGACAAATTGTGCGGAGGCTTGAGTGAATAAATTGACGTTGCAAAATTGCTTCTTTTGACTTATAAAGAAAAAGACTCCAAAATTTCACAGTTTTTTTTAAACTTTATGCTTAACAACTTGGTAGTTTAAATGGGAAGGTTATTGGAACATGATTTTTTTCAATTGGAATTAATTTTGTTTATGAATATGAAAACAGGACATGGGTGATTTGAAAGTCATTAATTCTTAGGTAACTCATTCAATTTTGTTTTTTTTTTTCAGTGCAAACTATTTACCAAGTTTAAAATTGAGCAGAAAACTGTTTTCTGTACGTGTTTCAATATACTGTTACATTATTTGATGAATTATATTTGATATATGTTCAGTGTTAAACTGTCAAAAACGGTCACATTTACTCACAAAAGACAATATTTAACACACAGAATAAATCGCTTCACGCAAAGCTGCCCAATCCTTCATGTGTGTGTGTGCGTCATACAAATGGCAATCTAATCCTGCTTCTACTAGGTCTGACCCGGCCTACACCTCCTTGGATTGTGTGCGGTCTTTGACGTTGGAAAGATAGCGCGCAAAAAATGAAGACAAATGTCACTCCATCCGAGGTGCCATTATTGTCAGATTTATGTACAAATGAGACCATTTTTCCTATATGACGTGGGTGTGTTTGTGTGTGTGTGTGCTCGAAATGTTCCACCAGATGCCATTCGAGAGTGTGGTTTCACACATCTTTGGCCACAAAATACACAAGACAAACTGAGATGGATGGGAAAATGTTTGAAACAACAACAAAATGGCATGCTTTGATGACGGTTTTTATCAGAGCAGATTGACCATTTGCGCCAGATTGGGCGGGTCATGCTTTAAGAATGTGGTCACAGCAGATGAATTCAATTTGTGGTTTTTCCCCTTTCCCATTTTCCAGCCGGGTTTCCACGAATTTCATTAATCCGATTGCGGTGGTGGCGACTATTAAATTAAAACCACGCTTCGACTAGGTGTGCGTGTGCGATTAATTTTTCACGGAGGGGCGAATTTTAATGATTTATAAATTAAAAACAATTTTCCACCTGAAATGTGTGTGTGTTATGCTACATATGTACTGGTAAGCATTACGCGAGATAAGGCAAGCTAAAGTTAATTGAAATATGCTTTTGCATTTAATATAAGCAGATTAATGTATTACCTCCACTTAATTGTTTTAACTGCGATTCCACGAGTCGATAATCAGAAATTGAATATTGATTGCTCCCGGATATTTGTCTCAACTAATACTAATACATAATTAACTGGCACCTCAAGCATACAAAAAGGTTGCTCTCAGCTTCAAATTTGAAATTTCGAATTTCAGCCATGAAACTGAAAACGATTTTGTAAACTTGATAAGTAAAACATAAATGGAAAAATAATCCTTGAACTGTTGTTCTTCCCCTTAAACACAATTGATTCCACCAATCAACAACTATCCATCACTAGCAAGCACCCTCTCCCCAAAGTGCAATCAGTTGAAAAAACGAACCTGCTTATTGAAAAACTTTTTTCACAACTACCCCTTCTCCACTTTCCACCCCCAAATCCCGCGAGCTCAATTCATTTTCATAAATGAATCCGTTATTGTTTTCCACTGCACTTTTTCCCTCCCTGCAATCACGTGGACTTGGTGGAAGGTTTTTCTTTTTGATTTGTTTCATCTCCGACCATCCTCTCGAAGACCATCGCCGCCATCATCAGCAGGGAAAATAGTTTTCATTTCACGTTCATTTCCTCTTAATGGGAAAGTTTATGTTTTTCTTTTTTTTTTGCACTCTTGAATTTGCATAATGGTGCACACCTGCAGCCTGCCAGTACTGCGATGGTTGACGGTTGCGATGAATTCGATGAATAGCAATAAATGGCCTGGAAATGCGATTCAATTTCCGCTTTAATTATGCAGAAATTGTTTGCAGCGGTTTGGTTTGGAATTTTTAGATTTCGCTTAATGACCACGCGAATGCCGTGTTAAATCTAGTTGAATTACATTAATTACAATCGAATGGCAAAAATTGTACCCACAAAAGTGCCCATTGTGTCTGTTTGTGTGTGTTCGTTCCCCACACAGTGAAATATACTGTTACACCGTACGAATCTATTAATCAACGAACATCTGTCAAATCTCACGTACATCATCGCACACCAAGCATCTCCTGCCTCAAACGAAAACCAGTAACACCCACCACCCACAAAGCGCCACCCCCTTTTGTTACACGTGTCGTTTTATTTGAGCGTGTATCTACACTGTGAACACCTACATACGCAACCAAAACTCCTATTATAATGTTTTATGTCACTCGTTTATAACAATAAATATGATGCTTGACAGAGACGCATGACAAAAAAAAAACAGCTCGACAGGGTGAGAATTTGGAGTTGAGTTGTAAGCGCAGTAGGCGGTCTGTTTTTTTTTTTTCGTTATAAACTGTTGGAATTTCGATGGGTTGCGCCTTTTCGAGTGGTGAGGGTGCTTTGTTTTTCAGTTTTTATTGAATATGTTTTGTGATGTGATTCAGAGCGTTCGCGATATTCAGTTGGGAAGCTCAATTAAATGATATTATTTTAATGTATGCAATGTCTGCAAAGTAATTACCTAGTAAAATCTGAAGTTCACATTTAAAAGTATTTAATAACTTCAAAAGAAATTAAAAATTTGTCAAAATTCGTCGAGTATAATCAAATGAATCAAATAATTACGGATTACATTTAATTACTTTGTTTTCAGAGCCATAAAACAATTTTTTTTTCGATTAGGCCATTGCAAATTTTATTTCAAATTATTGCTTGTGCGTCTCCAGCAAAATTTAATGTAAACTCATTTCGATGGAGAAGCATGGTAATTTGAGTTCCATTGATATACCGAAATCCAATAAAAAACATATCTAGGAATCTTGTCAATGCTAGAGCAAATTTACAAAACAGCCTCTGAGTAATGGGTTTTCTATGCAGGCCCAGAACCTTTAAAAAAAAATTAATCTAGAAGGGCTATTCACAATTTTTAATACGGTACGTAAAACATCCACCAAAAAAGCAAGACCTTTATGGCCAATGCAAATATTTAAAAAAGTTTTTGTCCCTCGGCCCTGGCCGAGGTCAAGGGTGGGGGAAAAAAATAAAAAAATATAAAAATTTAAATAACAAGCCATAATCTTCACATTTAAATGAAAAAAGTGTTTCAAAATGCATTTTACACTAGTTCAGTTGTTTTGCAATCATTAGTTTTCAAAAAATCTAAGATCTGACAAAAACAAAAATTGTATCGAAAAAAAAAAGATTTTGCATGGAACATTTTCAAAAAATCTTAAGATTTTTTAATAAACCCAAACATGCTTAAAAATGATTTTAAACGCAGGAGAATGTATTTTAATTTGATTCCAGCTGGTTGCACTTGAATTTTCATTGAAATCTTGAAGTTTATTGTAAAAATATTTTTTTTGCCCCCTGATATTTGTACCAGCCTAATCAGCAAATGAAGTGTGCATTTGAGCTTTAAGTGTATTCAGCTCTGTTTTTAAAATGGCTTGGTATTTTTCATGATTCGACATGGTTTGTCCTGCCATTCTTTCAAACGTGGAGAGCTATAATTGGTTCAGCCGTTTCAGAACTATGATTTGAGTATTTTTTTTGCGAAAATCGTCAAAAAAGGCTTTTTTCTGGACCAACTTTTTTTTTTAATAGGAGCACCCTAACTAAAAAACGGGTTGAATTGTTTTGGCCAGGGAATTTTCATGCTGATTTTGAGGCAAATCAGGACACTTTTGATCTGGATCCTACTGGTTTGAAGAGGAATTCTGGAGTTTTTTTTTAAAAGGACCAATAAACCAAATTTCCAGTTTTTGTTTTTTGGGTGTTTTTAGAACCGCCTTGAGTCAGGGATAAAAAAAACACCCAAAAAGCAAAAACTGAAAATTTGGTTTATTGGTCCTTTTCATAAAAAACTCCAGAATTGATGTTTAAAAAATTAAAGAAATAATAAATATTGTGGTTTAATTGTTTTTTAAATGGGCTAAAAATTAAAATTAAAAAAAGTAAAAAAAAAAAATTACAGGCTACGGTTTCAACATTTGAATAAAAAAACTGTTTTTAAATGCATCACACATCTGTCCAGTTGTTTTGCGAACATAAGTTTTCAAAATTTCCAAGTATTGACGAAAATTTGATTTTTGCGAGAAAAAAAAACTTTTCATGGTAATATCCCAAGTAACATTTTCAGTTTTGTACCTATCTTGAGGAGAGATTGAAGTTATCTTAGCTAAAAATGACCATAAAGCCATTTTATCTCCAGAACAACAATAAATTAGCATTAAACCTGAGTTAAGAGCAAAGTGGACTATTTTAGGAGGTTATCATGACCATTTATTAGGAGTCATCTAAAACACATCAGCATAGACATTGATTTTCAAAACACTCTGCAGGTGTATTTAATTGCATAAATAAAACTTATGCTCAAGCTTCTTAAATTTATAACCGCACAGAAGAGGTTTTCAAGACTGAAATAAACTTTCATTAAATATGTTTTCTCTCGTTGAAGACAAAAATGGTTTGTCGATGGAAAATCAGTTCTAATTATAATTTAGTTAAATTCAATATTTCTTTATGAAATAAATCACAAATGGCCAATGAAAAAAGATAAAATTATATTGATAACTATAAAATAATATCAAAATAATAAACTACTGTGACTTTACGCAGCCGTTCTAACTGAAAAATTCTTGCAATCAAAATTTCACTGGTCAGTTTTCTTAGATACCTCGAAAAAATATGCATCGAAGGCATGAATCGTTCAAAATTGCATCGATTTTTTATTTTGATGGACCGATTAATAATTTTTTACTGAAAAATCAACATGGCTTCCATTTTTGGCCGTTGCTTTTTCGTGTTAATATGGCTGAACTCATAAAAACTATTCTCTCTTACTCAAAGCAGTTATTAGGGCCATTTTTCTTAAGAAGCTCTTGTACAAGAAACTTTAAGAGCTTTGTTTCTTGCGAAGCTCTTGTTCAAGATTAAGCAAGAACATGTAGACTGCAGTGAGCTTTAAGGCGATTTTAACCAAGAGCAAAAGGCGTAGTACTGCGACCGTAGCGCATGCGAATTTTAGTAGATCCAAAACGTTTTTTATGGTTATTTTTTCATCGTTGGATAAAAAACAAAATACATTTTTTCATATTCTTTATTCATTTATTTGATTGGGATCATCATAAGTTTTCCTCTCATAAAGGAATTTACCGTCGACACAACAACACTGATTTCAATAAACAACACTAGACCAACGTTAAAACACTAGCACTCCGCGACGAATTTATCCGCTTCTCGGAACGCCTTATCCAGCTTATCCTCGAAAGGCTCTGACGGACAAACAGATGACCTAAATGATGATTTGTAGCTTGTTGATTCTGCGCGTTGGCTTCACGGTAGCTACGGAATCGGCGCCCATGATGATTCTCGTGTTACTCGATCAACACGTGCCGGAAAAAAAACATCTACTGCCCATGTATGTCAATGGACCAAATCGGCATGTACTCGATCACCCTCGGATAGGTGTACTCCGTTACATCCGCGCTGGAGCCGGAAACGGGCGAAAAGTATCACTTGTTTACCGGGATCACAAATTTTGGTAAAAGTTTCTTTGACACTAAACCGACCGACTGTACAAAAAAATGTGATTTGACAGATCAAGTTCAAATAATCTGGAATTATGCTTTCATAGAACAGAGTAGTTTTAATTTAGTTTCAAAGCAGTTTTGACAATGCTTAAAAGTCTTATAAATAACCTCTCTGGGATAGCTTTAAGAGAAACAATGAAGTGTGATATAAAACTATGTTCCATGCTCTTAAAGTATTCTTAAAGATATTTTTAAAACTTTCGTATCATAAACCCAGCAAGTTTTGATCAATGTTTTCATAAAACAGAAAAGCAAATTTCAAACCTTTTATAAAACCTGTTAAGAAGTAAAGGCATTTTGCTTGTTACTTGGGATACATTAGAATTCCATAAAAGTTCAAAATATTTTAAACATGCTCAAACATTATAAATATAACACTACTCGACAAAACAAAACTTGTGTCAAGGGATTGACGATATCTCATCGGTTCCTCAGAGAAAAGGCATCCCCGAATCCGATGCAATCGACAGAATTTGATTTTATGTCCACGCGGACTGACGAGAAGCTGGTAAATTTTTTAACATAAAAAAATCGAACAATTTAAAAAAAACTTGCGTCTCCTCCCAACTATATGAGCCATCTACAAAAATATGGAGGCGCCTGGTGCATAGCCATTTCCTTTAAGCACAACGGAAACAACCAATACAAATGTATAAAAAAGTTGTCAAGTTCGGGGGGTCCACAGCTAGCATTTTTTGTACGATTATAAAAATAAATATTAAAAGTTTAAAATTAAAATACTTGAAAAACATTTTTTTTTTAATATATTTGTTTACTGAAATTTTATGTTTCTCAAAGGTCTATGGGTACTTCGGGATGTCCATGGTAATCCAAGGACTCCCTAGAGTTAAGATCTATGAGTCTACCGCCGTAACAAGCAAGAGGTCGTCGGATTTTGACCCCGGATTATGTGCGTATAGCATCAGTGGATATGGTAGACTACTATATGAATGTAATGGGATGTACATGGTCATCCAAGGACTCCCTGGAGTTAAGATCTACGAGTCTACCGCCGTAACAAGCAAGAGGTCGTCGGATTTTGACCCCGGATTATGTGCGTATAGCACCAGTGGATATGGTAGACTACTATATGAATGTAATGGGATGTCCATGGTCATCCAAGGACTCCGTGGAGTTAAGATCTATGAGTCTACCGCCGTAACAAGCAAGAGGTCGTCGGATTTTGACCCCGGATCATGTGAGTATAGCATCAGTGGATATGGTAGACTACTATATGAATGTAATGGGATGTACATGGTCATCCAAGGACTCCCTGGAGTTAAGATCTATGAGTCTACCGCCGTAACAAGCAAGAGGTCGTCGGATTTTGACCCCGGATTATGTGCGTATAGCATCAGTGGATATGGTAGACTACTATATGAATGTAATGGGATGTACATGGTCATCCAAGGACTCCCTGGAGTTAAGATCTACGAGTCTACCGCCGTAACAAGCAAGAGGTCGTCGGATTTTGACCCCGGATTATGTGCGTATAGCACCAGTGGATATGGTAGACTACTATATGAATGTAATGGGATGTCCATGGTCATCCAAGGACTCCGTGGAGTTAAGATCTATGAGTCTACCGCCGTAACAAGCAAGAGGTCGTCGGATTTTGACCCCGGATCATGTGCGTATAGCATCAGTGGATATGGTAGACTACTATATGAATGTAATGGGATGTACATGGTCATCCAAGGACTCCCTGGAGTTAAGATCTACGAGTCTACTGCCGTAACAAGCAAGAGGTCGTCGGATTTTGACCCCGGATCATGTGAGTATAGCATCAGTGGATATGGTAGACTACTATATGAATGTAATGGGATGTACATGGTCATCCAAGGACTCCCTGGAGTTAAGATCTACGAGTCTACCGCCGTAACAAGCAAGAGGTCGTCGGATTTTGACCCCGGATTATGTGCGTATAGCACCAGTGGATATGGTAGACTACTATATGAATGTAATGGGATGTCCATGGTCATCCAAGGACTCCCTGGAGTTAAGATCTATGAGTCTACCGCCGTAACAAGCAAGAGGTCGTCGGATTTTGACCCCGGATTATGTGCGTATAGCATCAGTGGATATGGTAGACTACTATATGAATGTAATGGGATGTACATGGTCATCCAAGGACTCCCTGGAGTTAAGATCTACGAGTCTACCGCCGTAACAAGCAAGAGGTCGTCGGATTTTGACCCCGGATCATGTGAGTATAGCATCAGTGGATATGGTAGACTACTATATGAATGTAATGGGATGTCCATGGTCATCCAAGGACTCCCTGGAGTTAAGATCTATGAGTCTACCGCCGTAACAAGCAAGAGGTCGTCGGATTTTGACCCCGGATCATGTGCGTATAGCATCAGTGGATATGGTAGACTACTATATGAATGTAATGGGATGTACATGGTCATCCAAGGACTCCCTGGAGTTAAGATCTACGAGTCTACTGCCATAACAAGCAAGAGGTCGTCGGATTTTGACCCCGGATCATGTGAGTATAGCATCAGTGGATATGGTAGACTACTATATGAATGTAATGGGATGTACATGGTCATCCAAGGACTCCCTGGAGTTAAGATCTACAATCAATGTAAAGTTATCGAAATATTTAAGTTTGAACGATGAATAAAAGTCCTTGCTTACCACTTTAGCCAAACGGCGACCTCTTTTTTGTTACGGCGGTAGACTCGTAGATCTTAACTCCAGAGAGCCCAACACATTTATATAGTAGTCTACCATATCCACTGATGCTATACGCACATGATCCGGGGTCAAAAGCCGATGACCTCTTGTTTGTTACGACGGTAGACTCGTAGATCTTAACTCCAGGGAGTCCTTGGATGACCATGGACATCCTATTACATTCATATAGTAGTCTACCATATCCACTGATGCTATACGCACATGATCCGGGGTCAAAATCCGACGACCTCTTGCTTGTTACGGCGCTAGACTCGTAGATCTTAACTCAAGGGAGTCCTTGGATGACCATGGACATCCCATTACATTCATATAGTAGTCTACCATATCCACTGGTGCTATACGCACATGATCCGGGGTCAAAATCCGACGACCTCTTGCTTGTTACAGCGGTAGACTCGTAGATCTTAAATCCAGGGAGTCCTTGGATGACCATGGACATCCCATTACATTCATATAGTAGTCTACCATATCCACTGATGCTATACGCACATGATACGGGGTCAAAATCCGACGACCTCTTGCTTGTTACGGCGGTAGACTCGTAGATCTTAACTCCAGGGAGTCCTTGGATGACCATGTACATCCCATTACATTCATATAGTAGTCTACCATATCCACTGATGCTATACGCACATAATCCGGGGTCAAAATCCGACGACCTCTTGCTTGTTACGGCGGTAGACTCGTAGATCTTAACTCCAGGGAGTCCTTGGATGACCATGTACATCCCATTACATTCATATAGTAGTCTACCATATCCACTGATGCTATACGCACATGATCCGGGGTCAAAATCCGACGACCTCTTGCTTGTTACGGCGGTAGACTCATAGATCTTAACTCCAGGGAGTCCTTGGATGACCATGTACATCCCATTACATTCATATAGTAGTCTACCATATCCACTGATGCTATACTCACATGATCCGGGGTCAAAATCCGACGACCTCTTGCTTGTTACGGCAGTAGACTCGTAGATCTTAACTCCAGGGAGTCCTTGGATGACCATGTACATCCCATTACATTCATATAGTAGTCTACCATATCCACTGATGCTATACGCACATAATCCGGGGTCAAAATCCGACGACCTCTTGCTTGTTACGGCGGTAGACTCATAGATCTTAACTCTAAGGAGTCCTTGGATTACCATGAACATCCCGAAGTACCCATAGACCTTTGAGAAACATAAAATTTCAGTAAACAAATATATTTAAAAAAAATGTTTTTCAAGTATTTTAATTTTAAACTTTTAATATTTATTTTTATAATCGTACAAAAAATGCTAGCTGTGGACCCCCCGAACTTGACAACTTTTTTATACATTTGTATTGGTTGTTTCCGTTGTGCTTAAAGGAAATGGCTATGCACCAGGCGCCTCCATATTTTTGTAGATGGCTCATATAGTTGGGAGGAGACGCAAGTTTTTTTTAAATTGTTCGATTTTTTAATGTTAAAAAATTTACCAGCTTCTCGTCAGTCCGCGTGGACATAAAATCAAATTCTGTCGATTGCATCGGATTCGGGGATGCCTTTTCTCTGAGGAACCGATGAGATATCGTCAATCCCTTGACACAAGTTTTGTTTTGTCGAGTAGTGTAATCAATGCAGAATAGGGCATTTCAGACAGTTTTTTTTGGCGATTCTTTAATTAACATTTTTTTTTTACAAAACTCAATTTCCCAAAATACCGATTTTTTTTTTATTTTCGAGTTTTTTTTATATGTTTTAGGGGACAAAAACCCACAATTTTTGAGTCATAGATAAGGCTGGTACAAATATTTTTAAAAGTTTTTGTCACCCCCCCTTCAAAATTGGCCCGAAAAATCAGGGGGCAAAAAAAATATTTTTACAATAAACTTCAAGATTTCAATGAAAATTCAAGTGCAAACAGCTGAAATCAAATTAAAATACATTCTTCTGCGTTTAAAATCATTTTTAGCATGTTTGGGTTTATTAAAAAATCTTAAGATTTTTTGAAAATTTTCGATGCAAAATCTTTTTTTTTCGATACAATTTTTGTTTTTGTCAGATCTTAGATTTTTTGAAAACTCATGATTGCAAAACAACTGAACAAGTGTAAAATGCATTTTAAAACACATTTTTCATTTAAATGTGTAGACTATGGATCATTATTTAAATCAGGGGTGCTCAAAGTTTTTGTAGGCCGGGCCAAATTTGAGGCTCAAATGAGCATGCGGGCCAAATTTGCAAAATAGGAAATTGATAAAAAAAAAATGAAATAAGGATATTTTAATTTTTAAGACTTGAAAATATACTACAAAATGAAAGTTATTTTTTTAAATTTCCATATTTTTTTAATTTTTCGGTATTGATTTTTTTTAGAAAAATAAATAAGAATAAGAAGAATAAGAAAAGAACTGAATGTACTTGAGTTTTCAATAACAGAGTAATTTTTTTTTTATCTTTCAAAAATGGTGACATGTAACCTGAATAATTTATGTGACGACGTAATTATATCTATAACAATCTTTTACAATGAGTAGATTCGACAAAAAAAATTTTAGCGAACAAAGATTTATTCATCGAAAATTTACTAAAATTCATATTATTTTTTCATAAACCCGAACATGCTCAAATTTTTCTAAACGCATAGAAATGCCTTTTTAACAGCTTACTGCACTTAAATTTTCATTGATTTAATGAAGTTTTTTGAAGAAATATTTTTGCCCATAATATTTCGAACCATTTTTTTATAATGGGTGGAGGGGAGGGTTGATCGACAACAGCTATGTAAAATATTTGCAACAGCCTTATTCCTCCGATTTCAACATTTTGTCTGGCTGATCAGATTCGTTATTCAACTTTCATGAGCTCGAATCCCGAGAGAAGGTTTCAAGTGCAAAGTAAGTTAGAGGGTCAATTCATAAGAGGGTCATTATGACTTTCAAATTAATATATAAAACTTATATTTTTGCATTCTTGAAGACTTCTACCTAAGTCAAATTTGAACGTGTTTAATTTGGTATTCAATTTTATAAATATTTCCAAAAATGTTTGATGAAAGTTTATACAATATTTGCAAGTTCCACTCATTGAAACATATGAAATTGTTTAAATTATTATGGTTCTAGAACGTAATATTTGTGTCCCTAAATGGGGATCAAAATATTGATAAATCATTAGTTTCAATAAGCAAAAAAAATTTTTTTAAAAGTATTAGAGCACTTTACAAGTGGTTAACGGGCCATTTTACATGATCATTCAAAATGGGTCCGCGGGCCACAAATAATCACCTCGCGGGCCACGTTTGGCCCGCGGGCCATACTTTGGTCACCCCTGATTTAAATTTTTATATTTTTTTATTTTTTGCCCCCCCCCCCCCCCCTTGACCTCGGCCAGGGCCGAGGGACAAAAACTTTTTTAAATATTTGCATCGGCCTAAGTATGGTAAAAAAAACTTCCGCAGAGTTATAAATTTTTGAAAAAATGGTGATTTTTGGAAAAAAATCGAAATTTTATACTAAAGTAAAATTTGACCTCAATGTAAAATTGAATTCGCAATCGAAATGTACTTTACAGATTTTTTGAAAAAGTGCTGTTTTCAAATTATAGCCACCGATTTTTAAAAATTGTGACAATGAGTGACCATTTCTATTTTTTTTAAATTTCGTAAAATTTGCTATGAAATCGCCTAAAAGACATTGAAGATTGGGCATCTAGTTGCTGAAATACAGCTGCTTAAAGAAAAAGAAACATGAAAAATGAAGTTTTTTAAGTCCCACCCAAACATTTTAAAAGGGTCAAACATTCAATATCGAATGTTCAAATTCAATAAAAATATTGTTTTCGAAAAGATCGGAAAATATCGAGAATGTTTCATGTTTTGACATTGGAAATCGGAACATTAGTTACTGAGATATCGACATTAGAAAATGGTAGAGGTGGGTAAAAAAAGAACGAGTCGCTCAAAGAGCCGGTTCACTGAAAAGAGCGAACGAGCCGTGGCTCACAAAAAAAGAACCGCGGTTCTTTTTACACTCCGGTCTTTTTAAAGAACTGTTTCAATATGGCATAATTTTTGATATAAATATAATTTATTGAATTTCAAAAAAAAATAGTATTAAATTTGTTTTTGAGAATTGGAAGTGCAATTTCAAATATTTCAATGCTTATAAAAATAATCCCAAAAGTAATTGATTTGTTAAATTATTACCAAAAATCTACTGAATAGTTTAGAGATTTTATCGATTAAATCAGAAAGTAGAAAAAGTTCACAGAATATTTTCTCCAAATAAAATATCAGCATTATTTCCATTCATGTAGAAATAAATACAATTTTAAAAATTAATGGCAATTTTTCCGGCATCCTAGATTTAAGTTTGGATGCCATTCAATTACCCGAATGTTTAGGTTCGAGTAGAAATCTTGACATAGAGACCACCATGACGTATGTTTTTCAAGGGCATCTTGTCGTTTTCAGTTTAATTTTTTTTATCAAATAATTTATAAAAGTCCAATGTGAAATAACTCATAAAATCACACGATTCTTAAAAAAAACCTTTTCATCCAAATATTGAAAAAGAGCGAAAGAGCCGTTCAAAAGAGCGGCTCTTTTTAATGAGCGAACGAAAATGAGCGGCTCCTAAAAAAGAGCGATTTTGCCCCCTAGAAAATGGTGTCTTGTTTGAGTTTAATTAATTACCAAAAACAATATCATTAACTTTTACTGCCAAAACTAAAACGATCACTATTTATTGATTTAAATATATATTAGTGAGACAATCAACAATGATATTCTAGATTAAATTTTCAAAACAATCTATCAGTCATAGGTTTCTTATTTGAAAATTTAATCTAGAATATCAGAGATACCCCGTCAATCGATTTCTTAGGCGAAAATTTGGGCAAAATCGGTTAAGGGTTAAGAGTCGCTTTTTGGTGAAAAAAATCTTTTCATGCAAATACGTCTTCGTTAAATCGTCAATAACTCGTCAGGGTTAACTTGTATCGTTTTGCAGTCTTCGGAAATGTTGTTTGTCATCACATTTACATAAGAATCTACCGCTTGACAATGATCTAACACATTTAACGCCAACTTTTGGTGGAATTTTGAAATTTTTGCATATCTTAATATTTTTTGAAATTTTCCAAACAAACTTTAACGATACGAAGCGACCCTTAACCCTTAACCAATTTGGTTCAAAATTGGCACAATTACTTATTTTTATCTTAAGAATCCATCAGGTGATATCTTTTACGATTCTCCAATTTTTTTTGTCACCCTGATATTTATTTAGCTTATTTGTTTACTGTCAAATTGAATCATCTCTAATTAAAAAAAAAATAATGATACAAACCGGTAGAAAAATTAAATAATTGATAAAATTTGATTTTCGAAAATTCATCGATAAATTGCGAAAAAATTGCAGAGAATTTACAGAAATGATATGCAAAGCAACTTTCTACACTCGTTGCTCTATTGTTTTGCAAATCAGACTTGCATTTAAAAAACGTTACTTAATTCACCTTCAGGTGGTTGATGCCTTCCTCAAGTTCATAAAGTGAATGCACGTCCTCAAAAAACCGTATAAATAACATTCAAGTGCTTATAACTTTGTACAAGGCCTTTTGGGCTCGTTGAAAAGGTCTCTTGATTACGCATCCAACGATAGGTTGCATAGGAGATCCGGACAACGTTTTTATCAAAATATCTGAAATCCGGCCTCAAAAAAGTTTATTAATAACACTTAAGTGTTTATTTCATTTGATAGGGTTGACAAATCTTCAATGTTTAGAGCTCTTTTAAATACCTTTCTATCAATGTATAGCATGACGGATTTTCTTACAAAAACCACCCTTTTTTACAATATTTCAAACTCTAGCCAAATCGTTTTTTAAGCATAGCTTTTGAAGTACTTTTCTAAACCTCATAATATTAACTAGGGTCTTATGGGACCCCAAGACGGATCGAATGAGACCAAAACGGTCCAAATCAGTTCAGACAGTCCGGAGATAATCGTGTGCATATTTTTCGGTGCACGGACTCACATCCAGACACACGCACAGACATTTGTTCAGAATTTGATTCTGAGTCGATATGTATACGTGAAGGTGGGTCTACGAAGGCGAATAAAGAAGTTCATTTTTCGAATGATTTTATAGCCTTCCCTCATTGAGGTGAGGAAGGCAAAACATTCAAATAAAATTATTGCAGAATTTAATCAAGATGTTTTTTTTTTCGAAAACCACGAATTTCAGGCGTTTTGTGAAATCGTGCAAATTTACTTTTTCTATCGATTATATTTTAATGGTGACGATAAAGCCTTTACGTATATTTTCTAAAAAAAAGTCCCCCTCCCCTACTTCAACATAATTATTAAATATAATTTGTATGCTTAATTAGGTCAACTAGTTTAACCAGCAATTAATATCAATTTTTTCCAGGGGTTTTCATCAATAATACGTGTCTAAAAATGTAATGTCATGGAAACTATTGGGCTCATCAGGATTTCAACAACTTTTTAAATATCAGAAACAAAATATTTTTTCAACCTCTTTCCACTTGACTTCAACCACAAAAAATCAGCTCAGTTCAGTTATTGCCATAAAGACCTGGACAGTAAACCTAGTATTATTATTACAAAAGATTGTAATTTCACAAAGAGACCTTCTGTTTATTTACAGATCCATCACAGAATTCCTCACAATAGCACAACAAATTGAACACAGGTATTCTCATTCATTCGTTCCATTCGGTTCTGGATTCTTCTCCCCAGGATCAAACTTAATTAGGCTCCACTTAATTAAATTCATTTCATATCTTTTACTCTGCATTCATCATCAGCCCAGCACAATCCCTTCTGTTGTAGTGAAAGTTGAACAAGTACAATCATTCGCAATAACATTCATTCTGACTCGCACAACGGGAGATTCTCCAGCCTGACAAAGGGATCTCCCGGCGTTCTTTCCTCTGAACTGCACTTTGAACGACAGTCAAGATTATTAAATTCTTGTTGAGAGTGGTGAGATATTGCACTTTGTAGTTGGTTTTAATGATTTTCTGGAATAAATTAGTTTTATCCCCTCCCGAAAACCGTGCAACAGCTCGCCCCGGAAAGGTGTGTCTTTTCCTATTAAATTTCTCCCTCTTTTGTTTTTTTTCGAGCCAAGTCACGACACGTCTCGCGTTTCAACCACAAAGTTTTCCATCTTATTGGTATTGGATGCCTTTTTCCTCCGAAACAAAGAAGCTCGTCTCGTTTCGGCTTTGGTTCAAAGTCGATAAAAAGGATTTCCGGAAGTTGGCTGGTTTTGGCGAGAAAAAAATGTCCATTGTTCGGTTTCGGATTCCATTTGCAGGGCTTATTGTTTAACTTTTCTTCTTTTCGGGTTTTTTTGTAGTTGTTTTGTTTCGATTTCAATAGGAAATGATTGTGTTTGCGTTTTTGCTTTCTAGGAATTGAACCCATTTCTCACTTTCTAGCCTTTTTGTTTATTGTTTTGTTCGAGGAGGAATTCGTTTCAGAGCTTCATTTCCGGTTTGGCTTGCAACGGTCCAACTTGTTGTCCCTTAAAAATAACCAGCAAATTTCCCAGAGTAAACCATAATCAAAGAAATGAAACTTTTAGCACACTACTTAGCCACCATCCGAAACTATTCCATTCTCACACGCCAGGAAAATGAGCTCAAGATGGTGAAAATTACGTTATAAGTTTCTTTTTAAACCAGGCCAGAGCAACATAATCCAACAACGTGTGCAGCGCTGAGAAGTTGGGGGGGTCCAGCTATAGAGTACTAAAGCAATAACCATAAACATAACTACCCCCGTTAGCACACGAAAGCAATAATGAGCAGCGATTGCAGTCTCTTCGCTCTCTCTCTCTCTCTCGCACTGTTTTCTTCTCATGACTTGGGGCCATAAAGGAGAAGTTGAGCCGGACTGGCTAGGATTAACTGGGAGGACCCCGAGAAAACTAGACGCAACGGCGGTGTGAAGTGGCCACTTTTCAGCAGCTTTTCCTGCCAACGGGCCAAACCGAGGGAACAAGGCTCACGTGCAAAGTGTTGGCTAAGATTGGCAGGGGTTCTGCGTGATGAAAATGCTTTTTTAATTGATTAGTTGATTAGAAATTACATCAATTATTTTATGAATAAAAACTGTAAAAATAAATAAATATTGATTAATTATTTAGCATAGCAAACTAAAAACTCAACAAATTCAAACCTTCAACATTTTTACATATTTAATTTTAATTATTAGAGTTTTATTAAAACAAATTGTCAATGGGTAATTCTCCGCCAACTCATACAGCAGTTGCCCCGACCCCTCTTCGATTTGCGTAAAACTATGTCCTAAGGGGTATTTTTTTTTTTTGTTGCCCAATGGGCATTGGGTTAAGTTCACTGCGACCACCTGAGAAGGCTATCTTTTGTGATGTACCCTGGTTACTGTCCATACTACAAATTACTCGTATCCATTGGATCGGAAGACGAGGGGTTATTTTGCAGACATGGTTTATCCCAATCCGGCGCAATACAGTCGATGAACTGTATGACCTTCTTGGGATGGGTGTGGTGCCATACATCGTACGGCGTAAGAAGGTGCGATCCAAAGAACCGCAGCCTTCGAGACACAAGTGCTCCGCAGAAGCAGAGTAAATGTGCCGAGCTTTCCAGCTCAGTTAAACAAAAACGACAGAGGTTGTTAGGCCACCTGCCGATTTTGTGCAGGTGATATCTGGCAGGACAATGTCCTGTTAGAAGCCCTGCGAGTATTCGTAGTTCCCTACGGTTTAAGCCAAGAAGTTTCCTGGCAATTGAAGGACTTGGAGTGATAAAAGTTTTAGCTTGTCTCAATCCTCGCATCTCGCCCCAGATTGAAGCGATTTGCAATTGTCCCCAATTAGTTATTTCTTGCTTCACGGCACATTTTGAGATTCCAAGGAACGGCTCGGGACCCACGAAGATGTTTGATGAGCCTTGTCTGGCAAGTTCATCAGCCATTTCGTTGCCTTCAATGCCGCAGTGCCCTGGGACCCAAAACAGCATCACTCTGTTATGCCGAGAAGCAAGTTCCCTGAGGGAAGCGACGCACTCCCAAACAAGTTTGGATTCGCATTTAGAGGATTTTAATGCCAATAGTGCAGCTTGGCTATCCGAGAAAATACCGATTTTTGCGTGTCTATAATTTCTCATAATACACGTCCTCGCACAGATGTGTATGGCATACACTTCTGCTTGAAAAACGGTAGGCCACTTTCCCATAGATATGGTTTCCCTGGTTCGAGGACCGAAGACTCCAGCTCCAGTAGAAGTGCCCATTTTTGAACCATCCGTAAAGAAACGAATAGTTCCTTCTGGAAGTGTAGGTCCTCCATTACTCCACATTTGGCGATTTGTTTCAATCACCTCATATGGAATGTCCATGTTGGGCCTCACCTCCATGCAGTCCGAGACTGAAGTTGCAAGGGGGGAAATGTCAAAAGCCTTCACGATCCGCGAGTGACCCGTTCCATCTCCTTCCACCCAGTTGTTACACCGTTGTAGTCGTAGAGCGCCAAGCGCTGCCTCCTGCTTCACATGTAAATGTAAAGGCAGAATGCATAGCATGGCTTCCATGGCCGCGGTAGGGGTTGTTTTCATTGCACTCGTTACAGAGAGACATGCCAGTCGTTGGAGCTTGGTCAGCTTCGACTGACATGTCTTCTGTTCAGTCTTCGGCCACCAAACGGTCGACGCATAGGTTACCCTAGGTCGAGCGATGGTGGTGTAAGACCAGAATGCAAGTTTCGGTTTAAGGCCCCAGGTTTTGCCGAGCATTTTGTTGCACGCCCAGATAGCAGTAGTTGCCTTCTTTACCGCATAGTCCAGATGTGCATTCCAGTTCAGCTTTTTGTCAAGGATTACTCCTAAATATTTGACCTCAGAACTGAAGGTCATTTGGGTTCCTTTCAAGGTAGGCGGCCTAAGGTCGTGTTTCCTCCTGTTAGTAAACGGGATTATCACGGTTTTGTTGGGGTTTATTGTCAGCCCTTCCTGCTCACACCACGACATGGTGCAGTTTAGAGCTGACTGTAGACGGTCCGATAACGTTCCGTCGTACTTCCCCCGGATGATTAAGACTACGTCGTCAGCATATCCAATGACTTCGTAGCCGAGTAGTGTAAGTTTTCTTAGAAGACTATCTACCACCAGCAGCCAAAGCAAAGGAGAGAGTACTCCCCCTTGCGGACAGCCTTTGGCTGCTGTTATTGTGATAGATGTGTCTCCTAGCGATGCTGAAATCTCTCTGCTCGTAAGCATAGCATGAATCCAGCTCGCAGTTGTTCCATCGACGTTCCTCGACCGGAGCGCTTCATTGATGGCTGTGTACGAAGTGTTATCGAAGGCACCCTGAATATCAAGAAAAGCACAAAGTGCAGATTCTTTATATTTCAGTGCGTTCTCGATACGTGACACTAGCGTGTGTAGGGCAGTTTCGGTCGATTTGCCCGCTTGGTATGCATATTGGTGTTTATGCAAAGGGAAGTCCTTCAAGAACTCCGCCCGGATGTGGTTATCCGTGATTTTCTCCATAAGCTTGAGCAGCGTCACTGTCAGACTTATGGGTCTGAAGGCTTTTGGCATCGTGGGGTCACTTCTGCCGGCCTTAGGTATGAAGATCACCTTAACTTTGCGCCAGCTTCGAGGGATGTAGCCCAGGGTGAAGCTGGCTCGAAGTAAGTTGATCAACTCAGCCATTATGGTGTCGGCTGCTTTTTGGAGAAAGATTGGAAGGATGCCGTCGGGTCCTGCAGCCTTCAGTGGTTCAAATGTGCCGAGGGCCCATCTGATTGAAGACTGGTTGAACATTCGACGGGCTAGGTGGACTGACTCTCTTGATGGTCGACACCATACGCCATCTGCAGTCCGGGTACTAGCTGCATCCTCCTCTCTTTCAGTTGATTCTGGAAAGTGCGTACTCATGAGTACTTGCAGTGTTTCCTTGTTTGTGACAGTGAGAGTGCCTTGCTCGTCTCTCACCTGTCCTAGACCGTTGGAATGGTCTTTTGACAACGCCTTTTGGAGTCGGGTTGCTTCAGACATCGAGCTTATGTCCTCACAGAAATTAGCCAGGCTAGTTTTTTTGGCTCTCCTCAACTCCGCGTTATACTTCGTTAGGGCTGCTTTGTAGGCATCCCATTCGGAAGTGAGCTTAGCTCTGTTGAAAAGCCTTCTAGCCTCCTTGCGGAGACTGCTCAGGCTTTCGCTCCACCACGGTACGTCCCGACAGATTTCCCTCACCTTCTTAGGGCAGCTTGCCTGGTAGGCTGCCGTGATCCTGCGTTGAAGAGTATTCGCTGCAGTATCCAATTCTTCGGGGGTTCGTATTCGTGAAGGAGCGTCTTGTTTGGACCGGCAAAGGTGACCTCGAAAGGCGTTCCAGTCCGTGTCATTTGGGTCACGAAACGTTTCCCTTTTCAGTTGACTGGCTTCAATGTCAAAGACAATCTGTCTGTGATCAGATAGACTAGCTTCTTCAGAGACATGCCAGTTTTTTATTTTGTCTGCAAAAGCAGCACTACACAGAGTGAGGTCCAAGACCTCCTGTCTTGCGACAGTAACAAAAGTAGGTTCATTGCCCTTATTGCATACATTGACGTTGTTAGACGTCAAGTATTCAAGAAGGCGCTCACCTCTATCGTTAACATCCGTGCTTCCCCATATCGTATGGTGGGCGTTCGCGTCACAACCGATGAGGAACGGTTTATTGACAGCCCTACAGTATCGCACAAGTGCGGCCACTTCTGGCGGTGGAACATCGTCCTGGTCACCAGGAAAGTAAGCAGATGCAACAACCATCTCCTGCTTTCCCTTGGTGGTCGGGACGGTCACCATTGCTGCAACGATGTCTCGTTGGACGAATTCCGTGATTGGAGTACACTTGATGTTTCCGCTCAGCAGAATCGCCGTTCTTGGTGTTGCCTGCGTATTGCTGTAGATCAATCTACTGCTTTGACAGGACAGTCCAAGGATTTTGTTGTGGTTCACCCACGGTTCTTGAACGAGAGCAATCCCAAATTGCTCTTTAGTGAACCTCCGACTAAGGATACTGGAAGCACCCTTAGCATGATGGAGGTTAACCTGGATGCAACGGATATTGTTCATTGTTCAGTTGAACCTGCCGTTTTCTCCAAGATGTTTTGATGATCCGGGAACAGGATGGCAGTGTCCTGCAGCTTGGTCGCTGATGTGTGTTGAGGATGCGGGTTCCTCTTGTATAGTACATGAAGTACTGGAAGGCCACATGAGGTCGGTTTTGGATTGTTTATCTGTACCTGAGAGTTTTCTGAAATGCTGTTGACGAGTGGTAAAATACCGTGCTCATCGTAGCGGGGGTGCTCAAGCGGTGAGGTTGTTGCGTGAATTTTCAGAATGTTCAGCTGTACCGGTGCTATATTCGCAGAAAAGCGAAAATATGCATGTGGTTGCCTAGTTTTCGTCAAAGACTGTTGCGTAACCTTACCATCTCTCGCAGAATTGCTCCGAAGAACAACAGAAGGTTCTCGTTTGGTACTGGATAACTCTCCTACTTCCTTCCACATGTGAACCTTCCTGTGCATGTCTCTCATGCGTTCCGACACCGCAAACTGCACTCTACAGTTTTCCGCCGACTCTTCTCTTCTAGTGGTGTCCTCTCTTCCGGCGGATTTCATGCTTCTTCTTCCTTTCTTCCGCGTTGGTTCCAGCTGAGGGAAGCAGCTGGCACTTGGGTTTTGGTTTTGATCAATTTCCATGTTGATAAACCTTGTTTTCAGGACTCCTACAAACTTCAACTGTGACTCGGGCCTGCAAAGACACAGAGGAGACTACATACTGCGTGGGGCGTCTTGGTACCACGCAGGCTCCGTTCAGACCTGGATACTTCTTGCTCCCCTCCAGACATACATCCCTTGGCACGGGTCGCTTGACACTGTAGATTGGGGATTGGGATTTGGGAAAGGGATTGGGGATGGGGAATGGGACGTGGTTCTCTGTATGGCTTTTTGCGAGATGAGAGCAGAGGACAACAATCATCTCAACGTTTCCACTTTACCCGGGCTAACGACCGGCAGTTCCAGTTCACGATGATTTCCCTTCATATGTTAACAAGACCACTTATGATTTTGGCACATATTCCGTTTGTCAGCGTTTCCTGTCATTACTGGCGGGAAAAATCTACGTGGAATCAGCTGTGCAGACCTCATGTGTGACAGGAATGCAGGTTGAGCGACTCCCACGATAAGGGGTAACTTCTGTCCCTGATCACGAATACGTGGTCCGTTTTTTGATATCTCGTGACGGAGGGGCGGTACGACCCCTTCCATTTTTGAACATGCGAAAAAAAAGATGATTTTCAATAATTTGCAGCCTGAAACGGTGATGAGATATAAATTTGGTATCAAAGGGACTTTTATGTAAAAATAGACGCCCGATTTGATGGCGTACTCAGAATTCCGAAAAAAACGTATTTTTCATCGAAAAAAACACTAAAAAAGTTTTAAAAATTCTCCCATTTTCCGTTACTCGACTGTAAAATTTTTTGAAACATGTCATTTTATGGGAAAATTAATGTACTTTTCGAATCTACATTGACCCAAAAGGGTCATTTTTTCATTTAGAACAAAATTTTTCATTTTAAAATTTCGTGTTTTTTCTAACTTTGCAGGGTTATTTTTTAGAGTGTAACAATGTTGTACAAAGTTTTTGAGCAGACAATTACAAAAATGTTAATATATAGACATCAGGGATTTGCTTATAAACATCACGAGTTATCGCGATTTTACGAAAAAAAAGTTTAGAAAATGTTGGTCGTCATCGATCATGGCCGTTCATGGTCACCTGCGAAAGACACGGACAATGAAACAAAGAGAAACGCAAAAAGTAACTTTTTCAAAACTTTTTTTCGTAAAATCGCGATAACTCGTGATGGTTATAAGCAAACCCCTTATGTCTACATATCAAAATTTTTGTAATTGTCTGTTCTACAACTTTGTAGAACATGGTTACACTCTAAAAAATAACCCTGCAAAATTAGAAAAAAACACGAAATTTTTAAAATAAAAAATTTTGTTCTAAATGAAAAAATGACCCTTCTGGGTCAATGTAGATTTGAAAAGTACATTAAATTTCCCATAAAATGACATGTTCCAAATTTTTTTACAGTCGAGTAACGGAAAATGGGAGAATTTTTAAAACTTTTTTAGTGTTTTTTTTTCGATGAAAAATACGTTTTTTCGGAATTCTGAATACGCCATCAAATCGGGCGTCTAATTTTACATAAAAGTCCCTTTGACACCAAATTTCTATCTCATCACCGTTTCAGGCTGCAAATTATTGAAAAACACCTCTTTTTTCGCATGTTCAAAAATGGAAGGGGTCGTACCGCCCCTCCGTCACGAGATATCAAAAAACGGACCTCGGATTCGTGATCAGGGACAAAAGTTACCCCTTAGGACAAAGTTTCGCGCAAATCGAAGAGGGGTCAACTATTCCCGATTTCGTGTGAGTTGGTAGAGAATTACCCCAATTTATTACAACCTTTTTTTGCAGAATGATATTTTTTATAAGGGTAAAATTGATACCGAATACAAAATTATTTATTTGGTTTAAAACTGAGTGATTATAAAAATACACTGTAAAAAAAGTTGAATTCTGGATGGATTAAATTAGGTGACATAAACTTTGAAAAATATTTGCAACGGCCTAAGGTCAATGGAAAATATTTAGAAACGTTTTCGTCCCTTCGCTCTGGCCATGATTGAGGCAAAAAATTATAATTACAAGCCACAATTTCAATTAATTTTTTTTTAGAAAATATTATACACACCCAGTACAGTTGATTTCCCAACATTATTTTCTTAAAAATAAGATTCGACAGAAAAAAATCAGCGTAAAACACATTTTGCGGTACTACTTTTCATCGAATATTCGATAACACATATTCGTTTTTTCCTGGTATAAACCAAAACACGCTTCGCAGAAAAATACTTTGGTCACCCCTGCTTCAAATACACTTTTATTCTTTGAAAATAAGAACCCCTGTACTATTTCCTTCTAAAGCTAAACCTAACTTCCTCACAAGTTCACTTTACAGCTTGACCCAGCCTCGTCATCACTGCTACTGCACTTTTATCCCTCCATGGCAGACTCCAAACACGAAGAAACTCTCGAGGAAAAGAGCAATTCGTATGGCATATTGCCCCCCCACCCAACAACAACAACAAACTGCAATAATGCATTAATTTAATTCTTCCGCTTTTCCGCCTCTCTATCCCGATACCTCTCCTCGAGATGTCCTGGGGGTCCTAAACTGACACGTCTTATCCCTTCCCGAGTTGTTGGACTTTTGTTCCAAGAGCATCGCTTGGCACGGCATGGCACACTACGTTATATCTGGACGACGACACAATGAGAAAGCCTTGGCCGCGGGCGACCGACTCGACCAAGATCTTGGACGGGCCAACTTTGCCCAACGAGGAACGACTGGCCCCGGCCAAGACTTTAGAATATGGATTATCGTCTTGAGAGTCGAGATGAAACATTAGCCGCCCCACTTGGACCAACGACCAACCCATCAAGAAAGTTTTTTTCCTAAACTGCACGAGATCATGGTTAGTCGAAGGGAGGCGAAATGATTTTAGAAACTGCACAAACTTGTCTTGCGTGGCCGGTGGCTGTTTGCCGAGGTCAACTTTTGGACGGAAGTACCCCAGTTGGGATCAAACATCTCTCACACTTGAAGTTTGTGGCTTTTTGAACGACGGAAATGTTTGGTCTGTAATGGGTCTTTGCAAACATTCCGCGCTGAAAGTTGCACCCTAAAACATGAATCCAAGCAGCCGGTGGCACATTTACAGGACAAATTTGGGGCGCGACAATCGCTTTACAACCCCGCTGTAATAAATGCCCTAAATTATGACCCTCAATAGTGAAACAAATACGCGGTACCTGTGAACACTGCAACACCACTTTGGTCGCATTAAACCTCGTAAATGTTTGTTTACGAGTAGCACGTGGTTACGCACACGCCACGCACGAGCCTGTGTACTAAATCGGTAATGTTTCATAACTATTTTACTGGTTAGGCGCAAACATATGGGGTTGTTGGTCGCAGTGTGCCATGACGGTAATCATGGTAGGTTGGTTATTAATTTGAAAAAGGATGCGTGGTGGCGGTTTTGCGATTTTCACCTCACAACATATGGCGCAGTGAAGAGCAGAATTTTGTTGCAAATTGTTTAAGGACTTTAATTCATAGCCTACTAGTGAACCAGCAAAAAAAAAAAAAAAAACAATCTTAGCTAGGGGAAATATACCCATTTTAATCAGTCAAAGCCGTTTGACCAATTCTCATCACTTTTGTTTTCCGCTATAAAATCAAAATTTTCAGATACTTGGGATACAGTCAAAAACACTTTAAAAAAGCTGTAATTCATGATCAAAGTGCTGATAGGCCGATAATAGAAATAGGCTGGGAAAGGGTATTTTTCCCCTACATCCAAGATATTCGGTAATAAAAAAACTGAAAAATAATCAAAAGAATTAAAACGAAACTGTTCCAACTCCAAATCAAAACTACACGTGCTAAAGCAGATTACACTCATCAACGTTTTGAGCCACTCAGGAACGCAAAACTTTCCCAATCCCTCTCCCGGGGAAAATTCCGTCCACCCCGGAACATACTGTATCAGCTTAAAAACGGCGACGACGACCAGAACCAGGCTGGTGTGCAACTTTTCCATACGTTCCGGAACCAATCCACCGTTTTTAAGCAGCTTTTTGCCGGTCGGTCACCACGTGAACCGTAAAATTTCCCATTACACAATAGTCCAATAGCAAAAGGATAATAATACATGTTGGTAACTGTGGGAAACGCACATTTCGGCATATTCGACGAGGTCTGCCACTCGTCATAAACACTCCGCCGACGAACGACTGACTTGGCAGTAAATCCGTGATCCAGACGCCACCGCAAGGTGGCGCTGATTTGGCATAACTTTAGGCGTTTGTTAGAGGTTGGTTGTCTACCTAAAGGCGATTTATTCGCACAAAAAGAAAGTTTTTTTCGTCTCTTTCAATGAATTTCACCTCCGTTGACCAAAGCAACTCACCTTGACAGTTCAAAATCTGCTTTTGGCACTCTCCGGGCCAGTCTTGTTCACTACACACACTCACTCCATCAGCATCATCATCATCATCCGATCCCGGACCAGGACTAAGAGTGTTTTATCTGTTTCGAGGAACAACACAAAAAAAGCTCCCAGCGCAAATTTGCCCTCCAGAGTTGTTTCGAAGAGTGTGCCCACAAAATGTTCCGAATTGCAAAGCGGATTAATGTTTTAAAATTTTCCTCCTCGTCCTGCAAAAAAGCGGATTATTATCATACACAGTGTTACGCTTAATGCAATGATAATCTTTCCGTGAGGGTGTGTGATGGAAATCATAACGCACAGTGTGTTGGAATCTCGTGGTTTGCGTGGTGGGGTGAAATTACTGGAGAGACAAAGTGTGCAAATTTTTGCTTCTAGAGGTTGCAGGAATGCAAATTCGGGATGGTTTTGGATGAATTTTTAATGCGAAACTCCAGTAGAATTCACTTTTTCGACACGGAAGCAACAATTTTAGTTTCAGTTGTAATAGTTTTTCGAAAAAAAAAATCAAATAAAAAAAGAAGTGAAGAAGTGAAGAAGTGAAGAAGTGAAGAAGTGAAGAAGTGAAGAAGTGAAGAAGTGAAGAAGTGAAGAAGTGAAGAAGTGAAGAAGTGAAGAAGTGAAGAAGTGAAGAAGTGAAGAAGTGAAGAAGTGAAGAAGTGAAGAAGTGAAGAAGTGAAGAAGTGAAGAAGTGAAGAAGTGAAGAAGTGAAGAAGTGAAGAAGTGAAGAAGTGAAGAAGTGAAGAAGTGAAGAAGTGAAGAAGTGAAGAAGTGAAGAAGTGAAGAAGTGAAGAAGTGAAGAAGTGAAGAAGTGAAGAAGTGAAGAAGTGAAGAAATGAAGAAGTGAAGAAGTGAAGAAGTGAAGAAGTGAAGAAGTGAAGAAGTGAAGAAGTGAAGAAGTGAAGAAGTGAAGAAGTGAAGAAGTGAAGAAGTGAAGAAGTGAAGAAGTGAAGAAGTGAAGAAGTGAAGAAGTGAAGAAGTGAAGAAGTGAAAAAGTGAAGAAGTGAAGAAGTGAAGAAGTGAAGAAGTGAAGAAGTGAAGAAGTGAAGAAGTGAAGAAGTGAAGAAGTGAAGAAGTGAAGAAGTGAAGAAGTGAAGAAGTGAAGAAGTGAAGAAGTGAAGAAGTGAAGAAGTGAAGAAGTGAAGAAGTGAAGAAGTGAAGAAGTGAAGAAGTGAAGAAGTGAAGAAGTGAAGAAGTGAAGAAGTGAAGAAGTGAAGAAGTGAAGAAGTGAAGAAGTGAAGAAGTGGAGAAGTGAAGAAGTGAAGAAGTGACGAGTGAAAAATATTTTCAGAGCTAAATTTTAAATTTACAGTTTTCAGTGCAGCTCAGCCTTTCAAATCCAAAATAGAAGTAGCGTATCTCCGTAAATCCGAAATAAGTACCTCTGAGAGCACTCACAGAGTACAGAATCCCCCTTAGAAATGCAACCCAGCTGGGAAACCTTGACAATGCGTGTACGTGGCCCACAAAAACCGGAATCTGGAGGCAAAAAAAGCGACGAAACCAAGTCATAAGTACTTGAAGCGCAAACATTTAATCCTTTTCCGGTTTTCCATTTCCTCTCTCGCACGATTTTTTTTCTGCTGGACCTCGAGGGACTTTGGAATGAATGAAGCAAAGTTTTCTGAGCACGAATAAGAAATAAACTCGGCGTTGCACTAATTACGGTTTATTTTTTATTCGTGACACAAAATTTATATTTGTCCTCATTTTGACCGAAGGATCTTTTATCAATATAGTCCGATATAAAAATTCTGAATTAAAATTAAATTTGCCAAAACTGGTAAACGTTACAAAATGGTTCAACAATTCCTCCCTTTACCATTAAC